>NC_069377.1:68815833-69119444 GCF_021730395.1 Mercenaria mercenaria
TAATAAAATAATAAAACGCGAGGCTCTTCCGAGCATGTTATCAATTTTATTCAATGAGTTTAATAAATTCAATGTGGAAAGTCACAAATGTACTATTCTTATTATAAACAAGTCAATTTGACCAACGTCTCCGATACTTGAAAGCTTTATTACACTTGTGTATTATCAAATTTATGTAATGGCTTTATTTCACTCCCGCAACGTCAAAACATGTGATTAAAAATATTATCACAACCTTCTACACCATACAAGCTTTACTAAGTTTTTAGCTATAAAAACAGGGAAAAAATTGTTTAAGCTGTAAGTCGGAGTTAAGAAACTTGTATATGACATAACTTCTAGATGTCAAAGATCTGTGATTAGTTTTAAGTTTAGTAATTGCTGACAAACCAACTTTTTAAATAAAGAACATTTCCAAAAAGTTTAAAGTTAATTTTGTTAAGATGTAAGCCAGATTTTTGAGCTTATCCTGTAAGGTCATCTCATTCTGTGGAAGACGCCATAGATGCTGACACAGACGCCATGGATGCTGACACAGATGCCATAGATGCTGACACAGACACAATGGATGCTGACACAGATGCCATGCCATGGATGCTGACACAGATGCCATGGATGCTGACACAGACCCTGGTACTGACAAATGGGTGACAATAGCAATGAATCACAACATCTGGAGCAAGTTTTCTTTTATTTTATTTCATCATCTGGTTGTTATTATACAAATGTTTTATAACTAACTTATAATCATATTTATGTAACACAAATCTGCACTAGACATTCACATTACATGTACAAAGCTAAATATAGAAACACAAAACAGTGCATTAATAAAATAATTGCTGATAACAGTTAACAATGCCACCTCATGCACACTGAAAATGACAAAATGACTGATAATGGTTTTCAAAGATTATACACATTTAGCATTCATTCTCAAGACAATACATATTCTACACAATAATAAATATTGAAGTTTCTTTAAGATTCAAACCATAAATTTCAAATATAAGACACAGCTTTATGTCCTCTTTGAAAATATTTAAAAAATATTCATCCACTGGATTGCCAAAAAAGAAACCTTAACTAAATCTCTGTGTTTGTCTCAAAACAAACTGTTATATTAACCTGTAATCTATGTTGCATAATTAATCTACCCTTGAAGCCTTTCGTACCTTACTGCCAAGAACTATTCTGCAGTAGATGAACTGTATATAATTTCCTGCACACAGTTACAACATATAAAACTCAGACACAACACCTGTTTCTGACTGTCCATCTGGCTGTAGACACTAGCACAGAACCGGTCAATTTTTATCTGTTTCCATTACTTATACATATCCCATATACTTTGAACATACTATCAAAGAATAACAATATTTAGGCCCTAACAAAATACCAGAACATAATCATTATCCAACACAATGTTCAATTCTGAAATGAAATTTGATTGCATCTCACCATTCTGTTCAGTTCAATATTATATAACTGAGTTTGTTTTACTGTCTAAACTCTCAAGCATAAGACTGGTTGATTCTCAGCTGAATCTTTCATACTGACCAATGGCAAGGTTGCATTCTAAGACTGGTATCTAAACTTAAGTTTTATAACTTTCCAACTCATGCAAATTATTTGTACTTGGATGTATTATCAACCATTACAAGATGGTCACTGAATACAATTTTTAATAAGTAAATATTTTAACAAATTAAATGCACAATCACTTAAATTATAAACATGATAACAACTTTTTTACAAACAAAAAGTTTAAATGAAATTTTCAAATTTCATATATTACCTCCCTGACATACCTTGTCAGTTTTGATTTATGATTAGAATTTGACACACAATGGGACCCTTTTTGGAAGACATGGCACAAACAATAGTCTGTGGCATATAAACAGGCAGATTGTTTTAGCAATACATGTATGAACATCAAATAAAAAAAGTATCAAAATAAATTCTAATCAAATCTTAACAATTAATGCTTTATAAAAAAGTAATTAGTTTATAATACAAAATGACACTTTTCATATAAAATTAATACTTTTGCTACCAACCCTTGCTTAGAAGCAAAAAAAAAAACATTTAGTGTTTAATTCCAGATCCTAAGTAGAGAACTGGCCTTACAGAGAGACAACATGTATATCATAGCAGTGAGAAAGGCAGAAATCCTACTTTAACCCTTACCATGCTAAATTTCTATAATGGACTGGTCCATCTTCCAATTTGGGCAGTACCATTTATCATTTGAAGGGGTGTTTACTAAACATTTACTGAGTGAACAGCGAACAGTGCAGACCATGATCAGACTGCACGGATGTGCAGGCTGATCTTGGTCTGCACTGGTCGCAAAGGCAGAATCACTTGCCACTAGCAAGCTAAGGGTTAAAATTCCAACAGCAAGACACACATATATACAATACATGCCTTATCTTCTGATCAGTTTAGATTTTTCAGTTCAATGACAAAAACACAAAAGTTTAAAACTACAAAAGCAAGAGCTATCATCAGAAAATACAGCAAAATACCCACTAAATGTTTTCTGTTGTTTTAAGTCATACAGACACAACTTGGTTCCAGCTTTATTGCTGGAACAGCCACGTGCCTGAAATAATGCCTGGAGGACACCTAACGTTGGTACAACTACAGACTTTCTACAAGAAAACATGACAGCTTCTGCACATGAGAGATTTTAACACAAGTTTAGGGTTAAGCTCCAAATGTCAATCAGATATAGCCAATTATATATTTATAAAGCACACACACTCATCAATATAAATCAATAGTTTTCCACAAAAATTATGCATGCCATTTTGGTTTAATAACAACCATGAAATTGCAAATTTGTTCAAAACTATAATGGAATTCTTGCCTTCAATGCAACAAAAAAGTATTATTTTAACATTGATCAACAGTTTTCATGTCCAGTCCACTGAATAAGGAAAACATCAAAAGTCACTAATCCAAACATGCAGTATGATTAAAACAAATTTTGGAAAATCTCTGAGTTTTCCAGTCGAAAAACATGACATACATTGATTTAGTCATTCGTGTTTTATCCAATCAGACAGAGCAAAACTACATGCCTCCATTTGGGATCATAAATATGAAAACCAAAAAGTCACACAACATATATGACTGAAAATTTCAAAAACTTTGTAATAAACTAAAATCATCAACACAGTTGCAAGATCATCCAATATGATCAAGTTATTTTCTGAAAGAAGACACTCTTCTTGGGTGTAGAAATCCAGAGTGTTCCCTCACTTTCATGCAGGAATAATCATCAAATATTCATTGTGCTATTACTAGTCAGTATACCTCTGTTTCCTTAGTTTGAATGTACAGGATTTCTTTGTTTGGTTAGGTTTTTAGTCACACCAATACAATTATAGTTCTAAAAAGAAGGAAGTTCCCAGGTGTTTCTGGGAATTATGTTTTCTTTTTCAGGCACATGTGAAAAACTTTGTAGAAAAACAGACCCTTCAACAAGCCAGCTGGATAGCTTCCAGAAAATAAATATTTCTATATCCAGGGTGGGTTTCAAACTCGAAGTGCTGAAGGACAGTGATTTTAAGTCAGCAACCTTAACTTGGCCGTGTTTAAACAACATAAATAGCATTAAGGCATACATGTACTGTCAAACCCCTTCATTCTATATATTATAAATTTCATTAAATGAATCCTGTAAGTGCACTGGCAGCTACCTACCCTATTGAGCACTTGTAAACTACAAAATTACTCTAACAGTGTAAAATATATACTAACAAGAACTGCCACTGTAAGCGACATATGCCCCTGAACTGGCTTTGACAAAAAGGGCCGACTGAATGAGCGCAGTAAAATAGAGATTCATTGAATGTAAGGTATAACAGCATTGGTCACCCACTCATGTCAAGAACATGACCATTGACAAATAGAATTACCTTAAAATCAATGCGGATCATCTGCTGGTCACAACAAACATGACTATGACATCCAAGGTTCTAGACCTTAAACATTCTTGAGTTATCAGTACCTCTACCAACCTGCTTACCAAGTTTTAAGTTCCTCTGCTGCAGCATTTTTGAGTTATTTATGGAAAACTAGTTTTCAGCTCAAGGTCACTGTGGCTTTGACCTTTGAGCAATTAATCTCAAAATTGATAGGGGTCATCTGCCAGTTACAATCAACCTGTCTACAAAGTTTGAGGTTCCTGCGCCTAACTGTAATCTACTGGAAATCTAGTGACAGACAGACAGTGCCACTTTCAGAGGCATTAAGTTCATATGATAAAAAAAACAAGTTTGCTGACCACACTTCTTGTTGGTAGGGAGTTCAATGACTGAATTTTCAGTATAAAACAGGCGTAACTTACAGTGAAAATTTAATTATGCACATGCATTTGTTCTGATATCACATGAGGTCCAGCAGATCACGTTTATCATACATACATATATGTAGCAGCATACCCTATCATAAAACAAAATATGACATCCAAAAAAAAGTGACCAAACAAGGAGCTACGTTCAATAATGCTTGATGCCCCGGTGGCATCCTTGTCAATAGATTTTGCACCCAAGTCCAAAACGAGGTCAAGGTCAAGGTCAAACTGAGGTCAGGTGATGTCTGAAGATGAGGAATGGTCACAGGTTACATCTGCATAAGTATCAAGTCATTCTAGTAAGGGGTACTGATGCTAGATGAAACGGTCCCATTTGGTTAACCAAGAGATGGCCCATATAAAGCAACCTAAGTCCAAAATGAGGTCAAGGTAAAGGTCAAACTGAGGTCAGGTGATGTCTGAAGATGAGGAATGGTCACAGGTTACATATGCATAAGTATCAAGTCATTCTAGTAAGGGGTATTGATGCTAGACAAAACAGTCCTATCTGGTTAACCAAGAGATGGCCCATATAAAGCAACCGAAGTCCAAAATGAGGACAAGGTCAAACTGAGGTCAGGTGATGTTTGAAGATGAGGAATGGTCACAGGTTACATCTGCATTAGTATCAAGTCATTCTAGTAAGGGGTATTGATGCTAGACGAAACGGTCCCATTTGGTTAACCTCGTATGGATGGATGGACGGACGAACGGACAGGACAATTGCTATATGCCTCCCACATCAGTAGATGCCGGGGGCATAAATATGATGTTTGTTCACAAGTTCAACTCATTCTATACAATTTTCAATATACAGGAAACAAAATTTCATATCAATCCACATACCATATGAACTGTCTTGCAAAAAAATGATTTTCATCTATGTAAAGTTCTCTTTAAATCTCCTATACAAGCATATCCTGAACACTTTTAAAATGCAAGTTTAATATACATGTATAAGATGTTGTATGGATGTAATAATTTTGACAGTGACTCAGGCATAATCAGCTGATCCACTAATGAGTTTTGTTAGTTACTAATGGGATGGGAAAGAGAATGGTTTATACCTACTGCTCTTACACTGATTGCAGAAAAAACTATGACTGCTTCCTGGAACACTGTCCAGTACTCTAGGGACTGTGGAGATTGTGGTCTAATTTCACTCTGCAGTGTGGACCTGGGGTTCACACTACCCCTACATCATTTTGTTTCCAAGCTTTTACACAGCAGGCAACAACTATCAAATACCACCTGCCAATTTGACTGTGAAAACTGCCCTTTTATTACTTTTTATGTTTATCTGGACTTCTTTCTGTAAAACGCTTCACAAAAATATTTTGTGTTACTTTTGACAGCTACACTCCTAAGAAGTCAAATGGTTATGAACTTGATCTACAGCATAATAACAAAATACAGAGTACAGTCAAACTTTACATTTTGATTCATTTAACATACACTATACATTCAGGCAGTCAACCAGTTATCCACAAAAATATACAATCAAGAAAAGAACTGAGTTATTTCTTTTTTAAAACTTGCAGGACTTTACCAAATATAGGAATTCTGATCCTGATAACAGTCTGCTTTTGATGCAAAACAGATATATGTATTACCTAAACTTAATTAGAATTATCTTACGAGAGCAAATTCTTTTGTTGTTAAACCATCATGTTACTTAATACAATCTTTATTTATTCCATTTTATTGTCATAATGGAAACAGCATTGATTAATTATTGACAATTCTCTTATATTCATTGTCAACCTAGCAATGTAAGCTTTGTAGAATTGTCAAGATTTACTATTTTTCTATGAAACTACAGGAATATAAAACTTGACTGAATGACAGTAAGTATGAATTCCATGAGAAAATGACAACTAAATGTTTAAAGCTTTCTCAGCAGTACATAACTGATACCAACAACAATAACAACAACAACAAACATCAAATAATGTCCTGTAATGATAAAGATACATACTCTCTGCACAAAAATGCCCTTAATTTAAACACATCTCATTTCTTTTTAATAATTTGCACCTCAGGCAGGCTTTCCAGTTTCTGTGAACGAGTCAAATCAGACTTAAGATAATTATTTATATAGTGGGAAGGTATTGACAGACATCCTTGTTTCATCAACAACAATTGAGATATGTTTATATCAGGACACTTATACATCATACACACAACACATGACAAAATCAAATCTAGCACTTGTTATAAATTATTAGCATCCTGGCAACAAAACGTGTGTACAAGCCTCACTGTAAGCTTCGGGCTAGGGGAGACAAATGTACAATTCAAATATCTCTTTAATCTAAAACAGTAAAATCAACAATTCCCTTCACTATGTTTGCTATTCCAGTAAGTATATAGTCCTATAATAGTCATCCACATTAACTACTTCAAATTTTAAATACAGCCACTTTAAAGTTCTGCAAAAAATATATGATTTTATGGTGTGCAGCCTGTTTTCATGAGTAAGTTTTGTCCAATATATATTTTAAGTAAGTTTTCACATGAATGTTAAATGTCTACAAATTTTTCATATTCATGTTTATCAAGCCAGACTGTATTTCATATCCTACAAATACTTCTTACACACATTGTCTTTGACTATGAAGCGATTCTCCACATCAACATAAATTCAGCATGCTTTTCTTTCAAAATCGTCTTCTTCCATGCTGATCAGAACTTCCAATGACTTTGTGGAGTGAAATTATAATGATGTCACTCAATTCTCCATATTTTGTAAATCGTTCTACAATAACTGAATAAATGAACTGCTACATTATCACTACGAATCGTCCAGAAATTTTACATGTGTAAAGGGAAAGAATCCTGCTTTCCCATTTATCTCCCCTTCCCATTGTCCATTAGCATTAATTTTGGTAACTGTCACTATATCACCTTCCTGGAAAATAGACAAATAATATGTTATCAATTATAAACTGATTAAAACAAGAGGGACATGTCTGCCTGAGTTTCACAGCTTGCTTCAACAATTTTGACAGAGGGTCGCAATGGTTTCAGAAAAAACTTTTAAAATTTTCCATACCACCAAATAGAGAAAACTAGCCCAGCCCCCTGGTGGCCATTTTTTTCAACAAATCACCATGACTTAAAGAAATTAGGTACAGGATCACCCAAGTAACATTGCTGTGAAGTTATTTTCAAGATCAAGTCAGCAGATTTAGTAGTTTTTAAAAGTTTTCCATATAGCTAAACTGGGAAAAAAAGCCCCTGATGGCCATGTTTTTCAACAAATTAACATGCCTTGAAGGAATTTGGTATAATGTGACTCAAGGAAGATTACTGTGAAATTATTTTGCAATTGAGCAGCAGTTTCGGAGAATAAGATTTTTAAAGTTTTTCCATTTGGTTACCATGGCAACAAGATTTCACAGTGGATGACCTAGATTTAAAGAAATATGAAAGGTTATCATCTAAGGAACATTCCTGTGTGGTTGGGATGAAACCAACTTAGTGGTTTAGGAGATGTTCTTTAAAGAAATTGTGGATGCCGGACATCGGACATCCAAAGATCTTAAAAGCTCAAATCTATGGACTGATTCTTTAATAATTACTGACAGCTAAAAATGAAATATCTACATATTCTCCTAAAACACAGGTTCAATAAACACTAAAACAAAACGACTGGCTAAAACCACTTCTTATGGCAATTAACTTGTGCACACAGAAAGCTGTTACTGAATCACTTGATAATTAGATGCACTCAAAACTTAAACCTTTGCCATAATCTTAATTAAATTAAACCATGAGTTATCTAACTTGGTTAATTCAGTTGGAGCATTGTAGGATTTTAAATTCAATACATACAGCTATTATTAGGACAGCTTAGTCACTGCATGCAAAACTTTTGACAAATTTTCTAAGGTAATAAAAGATGCAATTTGTATAAATTTCAACGAAGAGTTATCTAACTTGGTTATTTAAGTGGTATCATGTGAAACTTCAATCTAAAATGTAACAGTCTGTTACTGAGAAACAGTTTGATATGTAATTGCATACAAAATTTTAAACAATTTTCTAAGTTGAGAAAGGGCCGTAATTTGAATTAAATTCAATCAAGAACTATCTTAATTTTAGTAGACTTGATGGCTTGGAAAGATTGTGTGGAATTTCAATCCAATATAACATACAGCTTGATAGTTAATAGCAAACAAAACTCTGGCACTGACGATTGGTAATTTGTGCAACAGCTCTACTTATTCTTCTAGTAGTCAAACTAACAGACGGAATAAAACTGTGTTGTTTTTCTGGGGACTAAGTCAAACTTGTCATGAAAGAGAATACATACAGCCTTATTACTGTAAGTAAGTTTCCATGTCAGATTTTGTTCAGTTTAACAACAATAATAACAGTTGAGTAATACTTACATTTAATCGTAATTGTGTCTTATCATACAGACTGGGTATCCTTGTTTGAATCACTAAAGCTTTGGCTGGTAATTGTTTAGGTATTCTTAATGGTGGCTGAAATACGACATGGACAGTTTGAAATCCACAGAAATGAATAACATTACATAAATTTAAGACATACAATGTCTACCTTTCACTAAAATACTTTATCTTACATATTTACTTCAAATGTAGAAAATCCTAATCAAATATGTTCAATTTAGAGCTACATTTCTCACTGTCACAGTCGATTGTAAAATAAATAACCTCATCATTACATGAGCAGTTTCTATAGCTAGGCAGTGCAAGTGTTCCATTATTCTTTACCAGACTACTTAGTATATTACATGAACTGCAACAATTTTGTCACAATGTCATGTGCAGAGTTCACCCGACCACTGGTGTACTGACTTTGTTAGCTAACAGCAATTTTTGTGTAAACAGAAAATATATAATCCAGTTTTTTCCAACATTTTCAATGGTCAAAACATTCTGAAATTTCTCTGACACTTTTTCATAGCAACGTACTAACTGTTAGTACCAGTCAAATATAAATAACATTTAATCTTTAATATTTGCCCCTGTAACAGCAGGTGAACAGAAAAGATAGTGGGCTTTGTCCAAATTTCAACTATGATTTTAAGAGTTCTTATAAAACTTCATGTTAGGAAATTACAATTACAAACTAAATTCTTCCATGCATCACATAAAACCATTAGCTTTCAATGTCAATCACTATCATACTTAGAACGACTGTCATTTATTCATTCCTAAATATAAAGCCCACTGTTTACATTTACTCATTACTAGTGCACGTATAAATGGCAGTGCATTACCAAAATCAAAGTATACAAAGAAATCTTAGTATGATCTTTAATTTATCTGTAACAATTGATTTATTTCAGTATTTCAGCAGACCCACAGAGATCTAGTATATCATTTTGTTCTAACATGTGAAACCTACATGTGTCAAACAGCGCTACCATGGTTACCGAATTTGCAATCTATGCCACGGGAGATTAGCGAGTGATCATGTGCCAATTAAGTGTTGACCACGTTATCTAAAATTATACGACCCTAATTTGCAAAACTTAATGAATTATTGAAATACTGAAGAAGAAAAGTCGGAGCCAATTAAAAAGTGTCAAAACCGTAACACTTGGGATATAGTCTTGCACAATTAGCATTCATAATCGAACCAAATATAAAATTCATCACATTGATCATTTTTCAAACTAGAACTAGTTTTTGTATTGCAAATTAAAAACAAAACTGTTATAGATTTACTGATTTCATGTTGTTAAAAATGTGTTTTTGCACACAACTGATAAATATAAATGGTTTATAATCATGAAAAAAAGTTCCATACATGCCTGTTGTTGAAATGTCGTCTGCATCTAAAATTACAAGCTGTTGAACTTGTGCAATTGTTATTTCCTGCCTAGAAACGCGTAATGTGAATTGGGTAATAATGCATCGGACACAAATCTAGCAATTAATTTATAATATTTAATAGTCCTGAAGTAATAGTAGTTTACTACCTATCAATAAACACTAACATTGCAGAGTGGGGCCGAAAAAATCAAATAACAGCTGCAGCATAGTGCGGTTGGCACGTGACGCTACGTCAAACTTCTATTTTTAGTATCTATTTTTACTTTGATGAGAATGTCGTAAACAAACCACGGGTTAATGTCTTAATGAAATAGCTGGTTTTCTTCCGACACATACTTATGTTTAATCGTTAATGGAGCCTCCATAAACTACAAATAAAGCTGCAAGTTAGTACTACCACATGCACACAAAATACAGACCAGATTGAACGGCTAAGGTGTCTTTTTTGGCGACATTGAGTACACTGTCCATTATCACCGCATAATTTATTTGTTGGGACTTAATTTCGTGGTTGAGCTGAACCACGAAATCCTTGAAAATTAATCCCCCACGAATAATAATGATTTCACAGTATATCAAAACATCAAAGTTTTTAAACAACGCTCTAACATTATTCCATAACATATCAAACAAGAGCACCACCTACGTGTGCCATCGCTCGTCTGCAAGTGCTGGGCAATGTGTAAGAAAAGAGTTACAGTTCAGATTTTCTAAGTACAAAAAGAGGGATAAGAGAAGAAAAATCTGGTCACAAAAATACGAGATATTTGGCACTGAAATTACAATTTTCTGTTATTTTCTTGATACTCAGTCCATTAAATACTTATGTTTTCATGTGTTTTAAAGGTTTCAACTTATAAATGACAGTAAGCAAACAATTTTATTTGTTCTTTTTTTTTAAGCTTACATTGATCAGCCATGTTATTAAAAACAGAATAAAGTTGTGTTTTTCTGATTTTCTGCTTTTTGTTTAAATCTCTCATGTCTGAACTTGTCTTGGTATGATAGAAATATACTATACTTTTATTTGAGTAAAAGATACATGTTTTCACAGGTAGAGGAACTGAGGAACGTTAAGTTTGAGGTAACTTAGTTGAATTTAAGTGTTACAGTATCATTTACGCCAATTAAATTATAGGTAATCAGATGACCTTTAAAGAAGTTTAAGGGAATTAATGGTACAAATTGGTTCAATTATCGGCAGCAGCACAATATGGGATCAAAGAAATGAAGATGAAGCTTACAGGTGATGGATCTGAAACGGGTGATGTGGGTTGTTGTTGTTGCTGTGGCTCCACTTGTTGCTGATGGTCTATTTGAACTAAATTTGAATCATCATCCTGCAATAACATTTGCGATAAAATTTCGTAACAAAATAAAAATGAAAGATGAAAATAGCATCCATCTGTAGTTGACAAAGTTAAACAGTAGAGTGTGGAGTCCAGTCTAAAACTGCAGAATCAGACTGGTTTGTTTGTGAGTACAACTTTAAAACTTACCAATGGCAATGTTGTTTTCTTAGTCTGATCTTCAAACTTCTAAATCATTTCAAGAAATTTGTATACATAGTACATTCCTACTAACTTTACAAGTGCAAAGCAAATTTATCATTTTGGGTATTTTTGTGTCATGTAAATGTTGAGAAAACATGCCTACTTAATTCTATGTAATTTCAAGAAAGCCCTGCATTGTGTATACCTAAATATACTCAGTAAATCACATTTGAATATTTCTCTCTATATTAAATGCAATGTCACCCAGTCCAGTGACCACATAAAACTGGCCCCAGCAGGTAAAATTATCTGTAAAAGTATGTTGCATATGACAGTTCACATTGGTTATTCTGGCAAAACATGTAATACATGTATAAGTACACGTCACAATGGTATATATTACTTGTTTTTCTAAATTCTCAGAAGTTTATCAAGAGATCATTCCATTAAAGGACTCTTTTTGCGGTTCCTTGTGCGGTCTCTAAATATACAGTTAATTGTATATTGACCAGTGTATCTTGCATATGGCTCAGAGCTTGATTCGCACAGGCATATCATTTCTTGACACTGTTCCAGTAAGAATTTTGGGAAGAAATTACTAATAAATATAATATAAATATCATACAGTAAATGCTTCAATAATTATTTAGTATTTACATACGACAGATTTGTCCTAGTTAATATTTTTGTTTAAATGACCTGTCAGTAAACTTAGGTACAGACCTCGCTGCCAAGTGGTATTAGCTACCTAAGCTCCAAAACTTACCTTTATAATATTTACATAAGGTACTGGGATCTGGCCTGTCCTACCATCTTTGTTCTTAGCTTGCCACCATTTCTCCTCATCTTTGGAAATGATTACCAGAATTTCTCCTTTCTTAAATGGTAAATCTTCAGGATCCTGTAACACAATGAAACATAGTGTAACTCAAAATTATACAAAATCAACCAAAACCCAATTTCTAACATAACTTTACAGGTTTTCTTCCTTCTATAATAGGGCCATTAACAGGCCCCTTCCCCTCAGAATATTTCTTTTAAATCATGCAGTTTTCCCCCAAAAGTTGACTTTACATTAGATTTTTTATTCCCCTCCCCCCAAATCAGAGGCCTGAGCCCCTTACCCTCTTGGTTAAAAAAAAAAATCCTGCTATATGAAAATCTCTGTTCCGTTTTTATTTTAATGCATTCTATACCACAGGCCTGTAAACAGACAATGATCATGTTTTTGTAATAAAATAACTATTGCCAATTATTTGAAAAAAGAAATAAGCCACAAAGATGAAAAGTTTAACAATAGCACATTCCGACAGGTGGTAGTAGGTATTTTTTGTGTAATGTTTGGTAAGTGGGGGATGGACTGGGTCACCTAATAAAGAGAAAATAAAACAATGTATCAAAGTGAAGAACTCCATGTGTGTACATGTATGTAGGCTTAGTGGGGGATGGGGAAGAAATGTTAGTACTATAAATAGAAATAAACAAGAGGACCATGATGGTCCTGAATCGCTCACCTGTTCCCACATGACCCAGTTTTGAACTGAGTATTACCTTGTTTTTTCTATTACTTGACATAGTGACCTAGTTTTTGAGCTCATGTGACCCAGTTTTGAACATGACCTAGATATCATCAAGATAAAAATTCTGACCAATTTTCATGAAGATCCATTGAAAAATATGGCCTCTAGAGAGGTCACAAGGTTTTTTTATTATTTGACCTACTGACCTAGTTATTGACTGCACATGGCCCAGTTTCGAATTTGACCTAGATACCATCAAGGTGAACATTCTGACCAATTTTCATGAAGATCCATTTGAAAGTATGGCCTCTAGAGAGGTCACAAGGATTTTCTATTTTTAGACCTACTGACCAAGTTTTTGACCACTGTTGACCCAGTTTCAAACTTGACCTATATATCATCAAGATAAACATTCAGACCAACTTTCATACAGATCCCATGAAAAATATGGCCTCTAGAGAGGTCACAAAGTTTTTTTATTATTTGACCTACTGACCTAGTTATTGACTGCACGTGACCCAGTTTCAAACTTGACCTAGATATCATCAAGGTGAACATTCTGACCAATTTTCATGAAGATCCATTTGAAAGAATGGCCTCTAGAGAGGTCACAAGGTTTTTCTATTTTTAGAACTACTGACCTAGATTTTGACCACAGTTGACCCAGTTTCGAACCTGATCTAGATATCATCAAGATGAACATTCAGACCAACTTTCATACAGATCCCATGAAAAATACAGCCTCTAGAGCGGTCACAAGGTTTTTTTTATTATTTGACCTACTGATCTAGTTGTTGACCGCACGTGTCCCAGTTTCGAACCTGACCTAGATATCATCAAGATGAACATTCAGATCAATTTTCATGAAGATCCATTCAAAAGTATGGTCTCTAGAGAGGTCACAAGGTTTTTCTATTTTTAGACCTACTGACCTAGTTTTTGACCGCACGTGACCCAGTTTCAAACTCGACCTAGATATCATCAAGATGAACATCCAGACCAACTTTCATACAGATACCATGAAAAATATGACCTCTAGAGAGGTCACAAGGTTTTTCTATAATTTGTCCTACTGACCTCGTTTTTGACGGCAAGTGACCCAGTTTCGAACATGACCTAGATATCATCAAGTTGAACATTCTGACCAATTTTCATGAAGATCTTCTGAAAAATATGGCCTCTAGAGAGGTCACAAGGTTTTTCTATTTTTAGACCTACTGACCTAGTTTTTGACCGCACGTGACCCAGTTTCGAACTTGACCTAGATATCATCAAGGTGAACATTCTGACCAATTTTCATAAAGACCCCATGAAAAATGTGACCTCTAGAGTGGTCACAAGCAAAAGTTTACGAACTGACGGACGGACGCACGGACGACGGAAGCTGCGCGATCACAAAAGCTCACCTTGTCACTTTGTGACAGGTGAGCTAAAAAACAGTATCAATAAACTTAAATGAAGCTAAAAACTAGATTTTTGTCCATAGGACATAGGTGCCCCCCCCCCACCCCCCACACACGCACTTCTGTCACTGTACATAGTTTTATGACTCAAAGTTTAATATTTTTTAAGATGTTTGCAACACAAACTTAAGAACTTTATGTGTATTTTTCACATCTCCAGCCTAGCCAAGTAAAATGCCAAAGAGAACGATTGATGCAAAACTTCATAGGCTATAAAACAATTCTCTGACGTTTTATGACTCTAGGTCAAGTACATTTCGACAAACATGCAGCACAAACTTTTATTTTTTGACTAAGTCAAGGGCCATAAATCTGGTCAAGCAAAGTGAAAAAAAAACCTCAGGTGCACAAATTCACACGCTGGATAATATTCCTACTTGATTTCATAACTCTAGGAGAATTTTTTTTAAAGATATAAAAAAAATTATGCAACAGAAGCACTTATGTGTATTTTTCACTAAGTCAAGGACCACAACTCCAATCCGGCTAAGTAAAATCCCAAACAGAACGTCAGGTGCGCAACTTCACATGCTATATAACAATCCCCTAATGTTTTATGACTCTAAGTCAAATATTTTTTTGAGATAAGTGTATCTTATTTATGCATATTTTGACAATCATGGGTCATAACTCTGATCTGACTGATAAAAATCCAGAACAAAATCCCAGGTGCACAACTTCATATGCTGAATAATATTCCAATGATGTTTCATGACCCTATGTAATATACTTGTTTTGTCGAGCCTGCTTGCGGAAGCAAAGACATATTTGTCCAAATGGCTGCTTGGTGTATGTGCGTACGTGTCAGATTTATTTGTCCGGACCATAACTTTGACATGCATGGAGCAATCTTGTTTATATTTGGTATGAATGTTAACCTCAGTGAGACGGAGTGTCATGCGCAAACACTAGGTGTCATGTCAAAGGTCAAGGTCACATTTGGAGGTCAATGGTCATGTCAGATCTCGTCCGGCCCTTTACTTTGACATGCATTGAGGAATCTTGTTTATATTTGGCATGAATGTTCAAGGTCACAGTAAGGGTCAAAGGTCATCTTAGAGCTTGTCCAGGCCATAACTTTGATATGCAGCAATCTTTTTTTTGTGTAAGCAAACCTCCGGGTCCCAATCTCAAAGGTGAAGGTCACACTTGGGGGTCAAAGGTCATTTTAGAGCTTGTCTGGGCTGTAACTTTGCCATGCATATAGCAATCGTTTTTTTTTTATTTGGCATAAATGTTTGCCTCAATAAGAAAGATTGTCACATGCAACTCCCAGACACCTACCTCAAAGGTCAAGGTCATACTTAGAGGTCAAATGTCAAAACTTGCTGCAGATTTCCATGTCCGGGCTGTAACTCAGCCATGGATTGAGGCTTTCTTAAATAACTTGGCACAAATGTTTTCCTCAGTGAGACAGTCTTCCAGGCGTAAGTAGATGAAAGGTCATTCACCGTCAAGGTCAAACTTAGGTGTCAAAGGTCAAAAGTTGATGCAGTTCCTCTTGTCCAGGCTGTAACTTAGCCATGGATGGAGATGTTCTTGAATAACTTGGCAGAAATGTTTGCCGCAATCAGTTCTGTAGCCGCCAAATAGTATCATAGGTGTTAGTCCTTTTGGCAGTTGGTGGGCTCGACATATTGCCCATGGGCATCTAGTTTGATATGTGCGACAACTTTTTATGCCTTTTCATGCATATTTTTTCACTAAGTCAAGGGCTATAACTCTGGTCTAACTGAGTGATATATCTAACAAAACCCCAGATGCACAACTTCTCATGTTGAATAATACTCCTGTAATGTTTCATAATATTGGGTCAAATACTTTTCGAGATACATGCAACACAAATACTGTGTGAGATCCAATGTAAAACCCCTGGTGCACAACTTCCAATGCTGAATAACAATCCTGTGAGGTTTGATGGGGGAATGGCTCTGTGTCAAATATGCAAATTCGGACGAGGGCAACACTAGTGCCCTCCAAAAATTTTAGGGTGGCGGGGAGAGAGCACAAAAACTTGGGGGAGGCCCATGCATCCATGCTACACAATAAAATTGGTGAAGATCCATAAAATGGTTTATTTAATGACCTCTTCTTTTAGTTCTGGTGGCACCTTAAAGCAGTCAAGTTGAACAATTTGAACTAAATTGAGAGAAGTCCATGCAAGGATGTTTTGGAGTAAGGTTTGTTAAATAAATACACATCGAGCAATTCACAAGAAGGCATTTAGAGTAAAATGTTAACAAACGATGAATCATCATGTTGGCCAGACTTACCTAACCCAGACCGTTCAGTTTAGGTGAACTGAAAATATAATTAGTAATCTTACCTTGCCAGGAAAGTCGTATTTTGTTATAACTTTCTCTCTAGGAGCCTGAAAAATCAATACATATTTTGTAACATAAATTAAAACAACACAAAAACATGCTGATCAGGTAAAAAATTTTATGTGATTTTATGACTAAAGAGCTGTATTTGGAGACATTGTGCTCAACTATTTCAACACTGGATAGTAAAACAAGAGATCACAGAGTGATCTTGGCGCCCACCAATGTGCCATTTTTGAGTGTTCCAAATTTCAAGACTTACTGACTAGCTCAAGGTCAAATTTCATTTCCGTACACAACACTTTGCATGTGGTCCAAATTCGAAAGCTGTAGCTTGAGAAATGTGAAAGTAGGTCACTAGATCAATTTCAAAGAATGTGAAAGTAGGTCACTAGGTCAAAATCAAGGTCAAATTACACTTCAGAACACAAATTTATGCATGTGGTCCAAATTTAAAGCCTGTACCTTCAAAAATGTGAAAGTAGGTCACTAGGTCAATGTCAAGGTCAAAGTTTGTTTCGGTACACAATCCTATGCATGTGGTCTAAATTTGAAGCCTGTAGCTACAGAAATGTGAAAGTAGGTCACTAGGTCAATCTTAAGGTCAAAGTTCATTTCGGTACACAAAACTATGCATGTGGTCCAAATTTGAAGGCTGTAGCTCGAGAAATGTGAAAGTAGGTCACTAGGTCAAAATCAAGGTCAAATTTTATTTCGGAACACAGAACTATGCATGTGTTCCAAATTTGAAGCCTGTACCTTCAAAAATGTGAAAGTAGGTCACTAGGTCAATGTAAAGGTCAACGTTTGTTTCGGTACACAAAACTATGCATGTGGTCCAAATTTGAAGGCTGTAGCTTGAGAAATGTGAAAGTAGGTCAGTAGGTCAAAATCAAGGTCAAATTCCAATTCCGAACACAAAACTATGCATGTGGTCCAAATTTGAAGCCTGTACCTTCAAAAATGTGAAAGTAGGTCACTAGGTCAAAGTCAAGGTCAAAGTTTTTTTCAGTGCACAAAACTATGCAAGTGGTCCAAATTTGAAGGCTGTAGCTACAGAAATGTGAAAGTAGGTCACTAGGTCAAAATCAAGGTCAACTCATGTCAAGGTTCATCTTGCCACTCACAACCATACATGTGGTCCAAATTTGAATCTTGTAGGTTATTGACAAGAAGATTTTAAAATCTTTTCCCTATATAAGTCTATATGAACCATGTGACCCCCCAGGGCAGGGCCATATTTGACTCTAGGGGGATAATTTGAACAAACTTGGTAGAGAACCACTAGATGATGCTACATTACAAATGCCAAAGCCCTAGGCTTTGTGGTTTGGACAAGAAAATTTTCAACGTTTTTTCCTATGTAAGTCTATGTCAACCATGTGACCCCCAGGGCGGAGCCATATTTGACCCTAGGGGGATAATTTGAACAATCTTAGTAGAAGACCTCTAGATGATGTCATATACAAAATATCAAAGCCCTAGGCCCTGTGGTTTTGAACAAGAGGTTTTTCAAAGTTTATCCCTATATAAGTCTGTATAAACCATGTGACCCCCGGGGCGGGGCCATATTAGACCCCAAGAAAATATTTTGAATCATCTTGGTAGAGGACCACTAGATGATGCTTCATACCAAATATCAAAGCCCTAGGCCCTGTGGTTTTGGACAAGATGATTTTCAAAGTTTTTCCCTATATAAATCTATGTAAATTATAGAAATAAACAAAGGGCCATAACTTACTAAAAAATTGTTGAACCAGTCTGATTTTCAGGGGGACACAACTAGGGTACCAATACATCATTCTGACAAAGTTTGGTCAAAATCCCCCAGGTAGTTTCTGAGGAGATGCGATAACGAGAAATTGTTAACGGACGGAAGGACGGACGGACTGACGGACGGACGGACGGACGGAAGGACGACGGACCACGGACGCAGAGTGATTTGAATAGCCCACCATCTGATGATGGTGGGCTAATAAGGCCTATCTGAGGAAACTACAACTATCAATGGAGTGGCTGTTAACCCCAAAATATTGCTTTGTGAGAGGAAACACAACTGTTGCTATCTTACTTCAAAGATAAAACTTTTCAAAGATGGCCAGAACCTCTTGTGTGAAATGATCACTTTTGAAACTGATTTTATTTATCAAATCGCTGTCACAGCATGACATTTATTTATGAATGTAGCTGTGTATACACATTTGCAAAGTCAAATACATTTGATGATGATGTTCTACATTTCAAGTAAAAACAAAATATATCTTAGTAACAGACAGCCATCTTGGATATCTTTCATACACTGTTAAAATATTTGTTTGTTTGCTCTTGGTATAGCACCCTTTTCCATCATTTTTTCAGTTACGCAACAGCTGACAGTTAACCTAACCAGTGTTCCTTGATCCTCTACCAGAACTGACCACTTCCCTACATAAATGAGAGGTGGAGGATGAATGTTTTCTGAAAATATGTCTTTAATCAAACTTCACAAAGAACATATCCCTCACATGAGGATCAAACTCCTGACCCAGCATCTGTAGACCTGCTCCCTACCTACTGGGCTAAGCGGGCCAATGATATGGCTGTTCAAAGCAATCTGTTTATCTTTCACTTTTAAAAAATTATTATATAAAAATATTTATAAAATGTATATGTATTTAATTTTGTATTATGTACACGAACCTTATTTGTCTTTTGTTTATTGTGTTTTTTTCTAAGTTTTAAATGTAGTATGTAACAATTTAGCTAAGGACAGAAATGAGAAAGATGTCAACAAAAATCCATCAAGTAACAAGGAAATTAAAAATAACAAGAGCACCGCCTATGGGTGCCATCGCTCCTCTGAAAATGCTCTAAACAAAAACTTTAACCAAGAAACACAAAAAGTACAAAAAGGGCCGTAATTTTGACAAAATGCATATCAGAGTTATGGTTCTTGGTCTACTAAGTCATCTAATGATAATAAACAAGTGTGCAAAGTTTCAAAGCTGTAACTCTTGTTTTTGAGAAAAGGTGGACCTAAAAACAAATATTTTAACTAACGCCGACGATCAAGTGACAACAATACCTCATAGATTTTTTTCAAAATTCAGACAAGCTAAAAATGATAGAGCGATTTTCCCCATGTGTACAATACCAAAAAGTGATGTGGAATGGCCATCCTGATTAGGAAGACTTTGCTATGAATTCAAAAATCGAGGCTGGTCAGTAAAAGGACCATAATTTAAATAATCCAAAGGTTATCTAACTTGGTTAGTAAAGTTAGTTTGCTGAGCGGGAAACTCTGTGTGAAGTTTCAATTCATTACAGTCTAACCTGTACTAACAGTCACCTCCAATCAGCGGTCACCTCTGTTCAGCGGTAATTTTATGATGCCACCAACGGATTTTCCTCTATTTCATCACTTTATTCAGCGGTCACCTCCCATCCACAGTCAGCAGCCACCAGAATTGCCTCCCGACCGCCGTATTTGACCCCTTTTAGGGGTCATGTTTCTTCCAAAACCAATCGTCGAAGATACCCAATTTTTGAGAAACACGTGATTGCTAAGTTTCGCATGACTTCACCACAAAAACGACAAATGACATGAGCTTCTCAATGCAAACTGATAACCAAAGGTGTGATCCTATTTTTGTTACGACTGAATGGCCAGTAATTATTGGCAATTAGCATGTCACCTCGTGTCAATTTTGTTGTTCACAGTTTGATCTTGGTTAAAGTCAAGTTAAGATAACACTCGATGTTTAATTAGTATCATAATATTTGTGATTTTTTTATATTTCTTTCTATCAAAATACTATTAAATTTATATGAAATTAATTTTATTTGACAGAAATATAAACCACACGATCTTTTATGTGCTGACGACACCCAGATGAGTAGAATAGCTCTCAATATTCTTCAAACAGCTCTGACTGAAAATGAGTTTGTTGCAAACAGGTTAATTGTTTGCAGGTTACTTGGAATGTATCAGCTTATAAGATAGAAATTCTCTTTGTAAAGAGGTGTTTGCTCTTTAGAGAAGTTGTTTCAGGTGGTTATACAATACTGAGCATGTTAGAGCTGTTGTATCTAGATAATGCGTCTTGTATTTAGAGAAGTTGCTTAAAGCCCTGCTCCGCTGCTATTCAAATTCCTTTGTATGTATGCAACCTATTATTACAAAAGGTAACAGTTAATGGCCACGTGCCGCACTTTAGCACGCAAAACCACAGGTATTTCATACAGAATTTTATGAAATAGACTCTATTTTGACAAGCGTCACTGTTCATAGTCAGGATTTCCATACTTTTTATGTGACAATTCAAGGTTAATATTTAGGACGGGAGCAGGGCTTTAAGGAGATTATACAATACCGGGAAGGTAAGAGCTGTTGTATCTAGATAATGTGTCTTGTAGAAATTTAGCAATGCAGGTATATCTGGGAACTGTTGGTCTCCAATACGGAACATTACACTACCACCAACCTGGATACGATTAATGATGTAATGGCTAATTTTACAGTCCTCTCTGCAAGCAGAAAATCATTTTAAGTCATAGTTAAAGTTATTTTAGTTCCAAGTTAGCAGAAACCTGATTCGCAGGGAGGAAGACTAACATTTTCAGCTTGGTGGCCACCTAGACCAGTAACTACTTAATCATGGTGGCCTAGAGAAATATATGGTGGTCCAACATTTCAGTCATATAATTATGCCACAAATTTATTTGTATGTAATACAAGCATATATATGTATTTCATGTATATGTATGCCATTGTTAGATTGAAGGTTGTACACTTAGATTTGATAAACTAACATAAATATGTTCTAGGCAATTTCATTGTCTTAAATGTAAGCAAGAGGCCTTGATGGCCCTATATCACTCACCCGAATCAACAGAGAACATCTGTAACAAATGATACAAGTAATGAAGGGAAACATTTATCAGAAACAAGTGACCTCTTGTGCAGGCTCATTTTACCACAGTGGCTGGATTTGAACAAACTTAGTAGAGAACAAGAGCTCGTCGAACACGAAATGCCCCCCTTGATGCATTTAGTAATTGCACAAGGAACAGAAATTATATGCTCACTGTAAACAAAAGTACTACCATTCTGGTTTAATCTGACCTTGACCTTTAACCTATTAACCTAACAAGAGATTACAGATTGATCTTGGCGCCAGCCACTGAGCCAATTTTGAATGTTCCAAATTTCAAGACTAGCTCAAGGTCAAAATCAAGGTCAAATTTCATTTAGGTACAAAACAATGTGTATGTGGTCCAAATTTGAAAGCGGTGGCTTGAGAAATGTGAAAGCAGGTCACTAGATCAATTTAAAGGTAAAGTTCATTTCGGTAAACAGAACTATGCATATGCTTCAAATTTGGAGGCTGTAGCTTGAGAAATGTGAAAGTAGGTAATAGATAAAAATCAATGTGAAATTTCAATTCAGAACATAAAAATATGCAGGCAGTCCAAATTTGAAGCCTGTACCTTCAAAAATGTGAAAGTAGGTCACTAGGTCAATCTTAAGATCAAAGTTCATTTCGGTACACAAAACTATGCATGTGGTTCAAATTTGAAGGCTGTAGCTTGAGAAATGTGAAAGTAGGTCACTAGGTCAAAATCAAGGTCAAATTTTATTTCGGAACACAAAACTATGCAAGTGGTCCAAATTTGAAGCCTGTACCTTCAGAAATGTGAAAGTAGGTCACTAGGTCAATCTAAAGATCAAAGTTCATTTCAGTACACAAAAGTACGCTTGTGGTTCAAATTTGAAGGCTGTAGCTTGAGAAATGTGAAACTAGGTCACTAGGTCAAAATCAAGGTCAAATTTTATTTTGGAACAAAAAACTATGCATGTGGTCCAAATCTGAAACCTGTACCTTCAAAAATGTGAAAGTAGGTCACTAGGTCAATAACAAGGTCAAAGTTTTTTCAGTATACAAACCTATGCATGTGGTCCAAATTTGAAGGCTGTAGGTACAAAAATGTGAAAGTAGGTCACTAGGTCAAGATCAAGGTCAACTCATGTCAAGGTTCATCTTGCCACTCAAAACTATACATGTGGTCCATGTGGTCCAAATTTGAATGATGTAAGTTATGGACATGAAGATTCTAAGTTTTTCCCTATATAAGTCTATATGAACCATTTGACCTCTGAGGCAGGGCCATATTTGACCCGAGAGGGATAACTTGAACAAACTTGGTAGAGAACCACTAAATGATGCTACATTACAAAATACCAAAGCCATAGACTTTGCGGTTTGGACAAGAAGATTTTCAAAGTTTTTCCCTATATAAGTATACGTAAACCATGTGACCCCCAGGGCAGAGCCATATTTGACCCTAGGGAAATAATTTGAATAATCTTAGTAGAGGATCACTAGATGATGTCATATACAAAATATCAAAGCCCTAGGCCCTGTGGTTTTGGACAAGAGGTTTTTCAAAGTTTGTTCCTATATAAGTCTATATAAACTATGTGACCCTAGGGGTTGGGCCATATTTGACCCCAGGGAAATAATCTGAACAATCTTGGTAGAGGACCACTAGATTTTGCTACATACCAAATATCAAAGCCCTAGACCCTATGGTTTTGGACAAGAAGATCAGAAACCATTTAACTGTTCCTGGCCAATGTGACCTTGACCTTTGACCTAATGACCTCAAAATCAATAGGGGTCATCTACTGGTCATGGCCAACCTAACTATCAATTTTCCTGACACTAGGCCCAAGCGTTCTTGAGTTATTGCCTGGAAACCATTTTACTGTTCCTGGTCACTGTGACCTTGACCTTTGACATACTGACCTCAAAATCAATAGGGGTCACCTGCTGGTCATGACCAACCTCCCTATCAACTTTCGTGACCCTAGGCCTAAGCGTTCTTGAGTTATCATCCGGAAACTGTTTTACTGTTCAGGGTCACTGTGACCTTGACCTTTAACATACTGACCTCAAAATCAATAGGGTTCATCTGCTGGTCATTACCAACCTCCCTATCAACTTTCATGATCCTAGGCCCAAGTGTTCTTGAGTTATCATCCGGAAACCGTTTTACTGTTCAGGGTCACTGTGACCTTGACCTTTAACATACTGACCTCAAAATCAATAGGGGTCATCTGCTGGTCATTACCAACCTCCCTATCAACTTTCATGATCCTAGGCCCAAGTGTTCTTGAGTTATCATCCGGAAACCGTTTTACTATTCAGGGTCACTGTGACCTTGACCTTTGACATACAGACCTCAAAATCAATAGAGGTCATCTACTGGTGATGACCAACCTCCCTATCAATTTTCATGATCCTAGGCCCAAGCGTTCTTGAGTTATCATCCGGAAACGGATAGGTCTACATTCCGACCGACCGACCGACATCTGCAAAACAATATACCCCTCCTTTTTCAAAGGGGGGCATAACAATTAGCCATTGCTACAGACTGAATACCTAAGCTCTAGGCCTTGTGCTTTTTAAAGCTAGAAGACTTTTTCCTATATAAGGCTTAAGCCTGTGCAAAAAACGGATGGGGTCAATTTTGACCACCGGGGAATAATTTGAACAAACTTGATAGATGATCACTACACAATACTACATGCTTATCTAAGCTCTAGGGACACGATAATTGTTAAAAGTTTTCTTATATAAGGCTGCGTGAAACAAGTGATTTATGAGCAGTGCCAATTTTGACTCCAGGGGCATGATTTGAACAACTTTGGAAAAGGATATTTACACATCTATACATAGAATATCAATCTATACATAGTAAAGTTCTTGACTGGAAAAAATTAAGAACTAATATCTCTGAGCTCTAAGTGTGACATTAACTTTGAAAATGGGGACCTGCATCTTGAGCACAACATGTTGTCTTATTATGGGGAACAAGTGTGCAAAGTGATTTTGAAATCCTTTGATGAATGGCAGAGTATAAGATCCTGTTAACCTTTGACCTCCAAAGTGTGACCTTGACCTGGGAGCTAGTCGTCTGGGTCTTGCGCGTGACATGTCATCTTATTACGGAAAATATTTGTGCTAAGTAATGTCAAAATGCCTTGACTGATGGCAGTGAAGAACAGCCATGAAGTGTGATGGTAGGACGGATGCAGCCTATTTCTAAATATCTATGTCCCTATTTAATGTGGTATGTTCTAGGAAATTCCATTCAGTGATGACAAAGATATTGTCTTAAATTTTTCGAAAAGGACAGACAGACAGGAAAAAGTGGTTCCAACGTAGTCCAAAACAAGAAGCTGCATTCAATAAACGCTTGATGCCCCCAGTGGCATCCTTGTTGATACAAAGCAACTTAAGTCCAAAACGAGGTCAAGTTCAAGGTCAAACTGAGGTCAGGTGATGTCTGAAGATGAGGAATGGTCACAGGTTACACCTGCATTAGTATCAAGTCATTCTAGTAAAGGGTATTGATGCTAGATGAAACGGTACCATTTGGTTAACCAAGAGATGGCCCATATAAAGCAACCTAAGTCCAAAATGAGGTCAAGGTCAAACTGAGGTCAGGTGATGTCTGATGATAAGGAATGGTCACAGGTTACATCTGCATTAGTATCAAGTCATTCTAGTACGGGGTAAAGATGCTAGATGAAACGGTCCAATTTGGTTAACCTCGTACGGACAGACGAACGGACAGGACAATCACTATATGCCTCCCGCATCAGTAGATGCCGGGGGCATAAAAACCCAAGACATGTTAGAGGTATATTAAAAATTTCCATGCTTACCTAACACAAAGAACAAAATCGCCTTTTATTGACTGACTTTCCCTCACAAGAAATACACCATTTGTATGTACATTTTCCAAAATTTCGTTTGTATCTTCTCTTGACAATGGACCAAAATACCAACTGAAAACAGAATTAAATCATATCTAATTTAAAAGACTGCAATGACAAGAGCTGATTATAAAACACTTATGTCCCTGTGGATGAAATGTCGGAGGAAACTGGGTACGTAATTTTGTTTGTGGCGATCTTGACCTACTGACCCTAAAATAATAAGCGTCACCTACTGGTCACAGGCAATCATCCTATCAACTCTGACCTCTACTGGTGAAAGCATTCTTGAGCCATTTTCAGTCTCAATTTCACTATGACACTGACCTTTGGCCTGCTGTGCTCACAACAACAGGGGTCATCTCTTAACCACTGGCAATCATACTGTGAACCGTGACAATCCTAAGCCAAAGCATTTTGCAGCTATTGATTGGAAATTATTTTCAGTCTGAAGGTCACTGTAACCATGACCTTTGACCTAATGACCCTCCAATTAATAGGGGACATCCTCAGACATCAGGTGACAGGGCACTCGTTTGGCCGTTTTTGGGGCCGAATATGGGCCCCATTCCCCTCATAAAATAATATGTTTTTCTCCCCTTTCACAGAAGAAAATTCCCCTGATAACAGGTTTTTTGACACAACTAAATATGAACTCTCTTTCAAGTTACATTAAGTTATTCTAAGGAAGGTTACTGCTGCAATATAGTTACATTAGTTAGAAATGATTGAAAACAGTATTGATAAGTGTGAAAAGTAGTAACATATATATGGCTAAAATCTTCCTCTTTTTGTCTTAAAACGTCGAAAAATTCCCCTTCCTGAGGGTATGGGTACCTGTCCCCAAAAGTTGTCTAGTGCCCTGGGTGATATTCATTAGAAGCTCTGACTGTAGGCTACAGGTAAACTTTGTTAATTGTTCTTCAGTTATTGACTGGTAACTGTTTTCGGATCCAAGGAGACTGTGACTTTGACCTTACTCCCAATTAGCACAGGTATGTACAAAAATCATGCATAGAATGTAACATGTATGCATCAAACTGGGAAAATAATACCGGTTGCAGTAAACTGAGTAAAAACTTCAGAAATCCAAATAACAACATTTTTTTGACTTGCAACTTTCAAATCTATGAGTCTCTGAGAAAAAAATCAAATCTTTCAGAAACCTGATGGGGCAGAGCAGTTGATTTGCTACAGTGATGCAAGTAAAAAGATATTTTTAAAATGTTACGTTTGTGAGTTTTGTGTAAACTAACTTGAACACTAGTGAACTTAGTGTCTTTTTCCATTTACAAATATTTCTAATAGTTTTTATGTATTTAAAGACAAATCTATCGTTGATTTAAGGCTCAATGTCGTTCCTGAAATACAGCTTTCTTAAAGGTGAAGGTACATGTTCAGGGAAACATTTCAACGGTTTATCAACAGCATAGAATAAGCGAAGATCTGTGACATCACTGGTAAGGTCTGTTATATAAAAGTAGCACATTCTTAATGTGTGGACAAACAACCAGTGCTTTCACTGTACAGTAGCATAAGTAAATAATAGATCTTGCAGTTATTTTTGTTCAAGTTTCAAGCCTGCACATCGCAAACAAATGTTTTTTCTTCACTTTTAATTTCTATAAATCATACAATATGGACTGAGAATCTCTTAATCTATACTGAACAAATCTTCCAATGCAGAGCACTTTGCAAAAAAAAATTTAGAAAAAATATACTCAGACAAATTTATCAATACCGAATCTAAAGTGTTAATTAAAACAAAACTGTATTCACACTCACAGTACAGAAAAAAAAACAAATTGTTCTTCTTAGTTACCGTAATATATCAACATTAGTTTCTGCAATGTGTTTAATCCGTCGCATTACGGTTAAACGTATGAAAAATAAAATGTATAGAGAGATCTAACTGTGTATACTATCGAGTTGAAAATTCGTGGTACTTTTTGGAATCGGTGTTGTTCGGATTTTTTCAAGTACACTATGCACATAGTAATTAATCAGTAAAGACGTCAGTAGACACTTACTGTTTACGGTTGACAAAAGCGTCTCGCTTACTGCTTTGAATATTGAATAAAAATGCAAATGAGCGTTTGATAATAAGAAATTAATGCTAAATACATTTTCTACGAAGAAAAAAAGAAATAAAACACAATATTTTCAGTTTGAAACGACTTTTGTCACGCTGCCATTACTGAACTTTATTATATATACTTATGTTTGTCTCAAGACGTCATAACTCCACAATGGTGTAGTGGTTAGCGAGTTCGCGTTGTAATTCAGAGGTCGTGAGTTCGAACCTCACCTGGACCAGTCTTTTTTTTTAATTTTTATTTTTTATTTCATTTTTTTTTTTGTATTAGATCTCTATTATGAGTTTTGAAAATATTGTATAACTAAAGTCTTTTGTAATTAATTTTGGAATTGGAACTTTAACTTTTTACATTAAGTCCTCATTGCCCAACATTCACACGCAAAGACACAGAATTCCTTTGGCTATTGGCGTAATGAGATTCTGTTAGGTTTGAAATTTTCAAAGTTCAAGCTTTTCAATTTGAAGCAGTTATCATTTTGTGACTGGTTTCCAGTATGATAATAAGTTATGTAAAATTGTTGATGCAGTGCATTTTAATAAGAATAACAGAAATTATTCAAATACGTTTCTTTTTCTTTATCTTGGTGCAGATGTTAATCTATACCAAACTTTCTTTTGATTATATACAGAATATTTGTAGAGTTTTCACATGTCGAGAATTAATCTTGATGCAGTCTAAAACATGCATTCAGAAATCATGAATTATCATTAATAATTTTAATAGATCTAAAGAACATAAACTTCCTAAACGAATCCATAATTCCAGATAATTCCAGCACCACTCCTTTAATTTTTAACGGGCACTGGTGATTTTTCATGGGAGCTCTGCCTTTTAGGTAGCACCTACTTTCATATTAAATTTAACACTTGTTAACAGGGCTCCGGAAATTTTGAGAACTCAATCGGTCCGAAACGAAAATCATGACATCGCGCTACCCCACCCACCGCATTACCAATATACCATATTTATAAAACGTGATAGAGTAAAGAAATGAGCATGTCATGTAATAAGAATGATTTACCGGTCACCGCGAGTTACCATACAATGAAGACAGTTATTCAGTGTTATATGTGATCGTTACTTTGTTTAAATTTCGATGTTTTTCCGAGAAAATACTTGAAGGGATAAAATTGCCGAGGCATTGACACCGTGTACCTAACTAGTCTAAAAGCTAAGGCACGGGACTTCGGTACCGTATTCACGGCAGATACTTTGTGAAGTTTCCTCATTCTTTCATGTGTACGTTATAAATGTGAACGCTGAGATCGAATTTCCAGCATGTATAGTACCAAAAGGTCACGCGGGTTGGCCACGGATCATTTTACTGGCGTTGTACTTCAGTAAGTAACTACATTTTATAAAGTTATATGTTCTCTTCTGATGTAAACAAAATTTCATTTTGAAACGTTTTTTAAAAGACCGATTTGATAAACAGTGCCACTCTGGTTTTCTTTATCATTCGTGTTTGCCAGTCGATTTTTTTCTTCTTTTTTTTTGTACAATCGGGTTGCAAGGACGATTTTCTGTACTTGTTTCAACTAGAGGCCCAACAAATGAATCATGTAATTTTTATAAATCAAGTAATTATGAAAACTATTTATATCGGTTTCCCGTGTGATGTCTCATTAAATGCAGTGACCGTTTGTTTTTTACCAGTGATTCATCATAGCCTTTTGAAATAAACCATCCGTCGGATTCTAAATAAAAGAAGTGGATCCCCGTCGAAAGCATTTGGATCCAGTCAGAAACATTTGGAAACCAGTCAGAAATATTTTATACATTGCAGTCGGCTGTCTGCAAACATTAAAGGATGTGCCGCGCGAGCACTGGTTGCGTCACGTGCTAATTACGGACCGATTATCAAGGTGACAATCAGACCGTTTGACATGTTTATTGATTATCTGAGTGCGACCAACAGTTTCCTGCTTGGCAGGTGATTGTGTATTGAGATTTCAGACCAAAATTTATACTTTTCTCCATATTTACGGGACCGATTTTTTTCGTTTTTTCACTTCACGAATCGGTCTGAAAAGTAAAAAATCAGTCCAAAACCGACAAACCGGCAAATTTCCGGAGCCCTGCTTGTTAATTTTGTAAAATGCAAATAAAATCTTAAGATTGCATAATCTGAATTTATTGAAATTTTGAAATGTTTTGAACAACATGTATATTTCAAAATACACTGTCATACACAATTACTTTCGGCCATAAATACAGGTAAGGCTTAGAGGGATAACAACTATAAAACATCAGATCCTAAAATAAGTCATCGCGATTTAAGCCAAATGAGTAAGGCTCAACGGTTGCCAATTATTTGTTGTGTTCTAGTTTCAGACTATTGCCCCGTAGGCTGGTCCAGACCATACACGATTCTTATCCACATGAGGAATGTTTCAGAAGCATTCCATAGTATTTTTGGCATGATTAAATGCAAAAACAGTCATAGGTCACAGTGCTTGTTTAGGAGTTATCTGCCCTTAAAACTGGATTTTTCTCATGACTTCTAAGCATATGTATTAGGACAATCTCAGTCATTACTAATATTTCATTTTAATAAACTACTGATTCATACAACAACAGAATGATTATCCCTAATGAGGTGGTTGAGATGTCATCTGTGATCAGGGTCAATCAAACATTTCCTTATTGAAAATACATAAATAATTGTGCATGATTTTGTAGAAAAGTATGGTGTTACATTAGATTAGCAACATGTTTTATCAGATAACATCCAAAAATTATTTCGGAAAGTCAGATATCTACATGTCACACTAAGGGGTCATGCGTAATAAACACAACAAGGTGTTGATTATTTCAACGAAGAACTTAATATGTGGCCGAAAGTAATTGTGTATGACAGTGTATTTTGAAATATACATGTTGTTCAAAACATTTCAAAATTTCAATAAATTCAGATTATGCAATCTTAAGATTTTATTTGCATTTTACAAAATTAACAAGCAGGGCTCCGGAAATTTGCCGGTTTGTCGGTTTTGGACTGTTTTTTTTACCGAATTTCAATTTCTTATAAAATCGTTGTGCGTGAACGTATTGTATTTTCCTTTGGTATGTTGATTATTTATGATATATATGATTGAATTATATCAAAAAACCTTCAAAAATACCTTTAATTAAAAAAATACAAGTGTATTCTGGTTATAGAAAGTGTATTCCGGTGTATTCCGGTTTTTAGGTGGATTCCGGTTTAATGTGTGACCTGGCATTTACACAACTTTATTAACTCTGCAGCAGGAATATACATTAACCTATGACATCACGCAATGGTTTCGGCGACAAATGAAATGTAGTTAAAAAACTGTTAACTTTGTGTTAGTCAATACAGTGACAGCAACAAGTTAACACAGTTCTGGCTATATTTTTGTTGCCTCTACATAATGAAACCACTTGTTCACACTCGCACTTCTTTTTTTGATTTTTTCTTGTTTTCATGTGGTGGTTGGGGTGTGAATGCCTGTAATGTCGCGGTACTTGACATTCGATGTAACAACATTAAACAAGAAACAACACATCAGTGTATTTCTTGTCTTTATCACAATATTTCATGTCATATGCATCAATAACTGTGTGAAAATGAATAAGGTATCATTCAAGAAACATCCATGTGTACATCGAACAACAATAGTCAGCCATTGTTATCATGTGACGTCACATCACTAATGTCGCGGTATAGGTCAACAATTGTGTCAATCAAACTATCATAGGTTAAAAAACACTACATATAATTCAAACATTGAAAAGCTATCTAAGTCAAACTAACAGGAACACTCAAAAGTCATTAAACGCCAACTTAAAAGTTTTATATTATCTGTTTATATTGGCACTATCGAAAATATTCTCCTCTGGGCAGCGGACACACCAGATATTTTGCAAGTAAATCACAAGTTTGCGGGCGTGGTCATAATGTAGCGGAGCCTAAGAATCGTACTATTACTTAATATTTTCTATTTGATAGTTATCTAACATGTTAAAATTCACTGCCCAGTATCATGGGTGTATTTTGAGGGGCCCCCATCCCTTCTTCCCCCATTAAATCCGTCGAGTTAAGACGTTTTGATGTTTCGCCCGATACCAATATTTCATTCATTTTTGTGTAGCTGGGGGATGTTACATAAAATTTTGTGTCCTCTAACCTATAGGCGGGACTTAATTTGCATAATTAATGAGGACAAATGCCGATCAGCTGGTAGACGAACTTATAAACATTGCAGATATTTGCTTAATTCATGGATTTTTGCAACAGATACGTGAAAAATACGATTTTAATAAATATTGACAGATATTTAGCAATGTAATTGCAGGTAGGAACATTTTTCGCCAGCATGAGTAAAATAGGTCACGAACTTCCCCAGTAAACACCACATAGGTGGCGCAACTCAAATACCGCGAAATTAGTGATGATGCGGGTTTCTTTAAAATTGTGGTGGGAAATGCCTGTCTGTTGTAGAACATAAAACCTAAACTTTATTTCTAAAGATAATAAGAAAATAGTGATGAATGGTTTTTTTACTCTGTTGTGTTACTATCCGGGTATGGTAAAAGCGGCTGCTCTTGATTCTTGATTGACCATAAATCAAAATGTCAGGGTCATAATTATGCGTGTAAAAAAAAATGAGGCACTTAACGGGTTTATTGTTTACGATACGCATCTTACCAGTACCGTAAATTTATAAACAACTGAGGGAAACATGTAATTGATTTTTTTCATAATATACTAAGGTGTTTTTAAAACAAATTTATTTGAGCTCGATTGTGATAAAAGCTTCACATTTATTTGACCAACACTCGAGTCCGCTTCCTGAAAAAGCAAGTCTACTAGTGTCATATATGAGAAGATGCGGCCGTGACCTCAGTGGGGCTTGAAACTATGAAAGGACCGACATCTTAACCACTAGACCAGCACTCCCCTTACGAAGATGTTGACAACAAGTTGTTTTCCATCAGGAGTTTGAGTAACATGATAAGGGAAGGAGCAAGCGCTGTGTGCTCAAACTTCATAACCATTGACTCTTCGAGATCGATGTCTACGGTTAGAAATATTATATAAATTATTTATAAAGTAAATACAGAAATTGACATAACTCACCCCTTCAATTTATATCAAAAACGTAAAATTTGTTTCAACATTCTCTTGTCTTAATGACAGTCAGATACGGACTTGAGACCCGGATCCAACTAGTGTGGTCGGCCATACTTTTTTCTAACACATCTATTTCGACGCATCTTACATGATACTTGTTACGAAGCTTTTGATTGGCTTAAATATTTGTGCAATCACTGTAAGTAATGTGCTACACCATAACTGTCATGGACGCTGCAATAAAACTTGACACAAAAGCAGATGCAAGTAGATAATCAATATTAAGGCCAAATGATATAAATAAATCTGAAAACATTTAAACATTCATGAACATAAGGGGCTAAGAACATAAATAATCTCTCTGCTTTTTTAATACACACTGTCTGATGTTTTTTCTTTCATTTTTCTGGACTGCAGTGTTTACTGAGAAGTTGGGCACATTTTGTTTTATACAAAACTTTAGATGAACCCAGTGTTCGCAGCCTAGTTGACAAGAGAAAAAAAATGAAGTGAGTAGTAATGATCGCATTGATATATAATGCGTACACATTCCAAAACAGTACATAAAATAGTGCGACTACATATGTCACATGGCAGTGATGTGACCTTGATAGCACCAAAGTCGGCTGCAGACGTACAACAAAATTTCCAGTAACTTTTTTAATCTAAGCTTCCATAGGGGCGTTTTTAAAATGGATGAAAATTTGCATTAGTAGAAACATTAAAAATCATGTATAGGGTAAATGTAAGTTGATAAATATCTTCAAATCCTGAACTTTCCAACTTTTTTAATGGTAAAATTAACCATGATGTTTTCTGTCATTACACCGAGTAACTACGTCATTGGAAACCCCAAGTTAGTCAAGAACGAGGTCAAAACAAAAATGGCATCGAAATAGGTGTGCGTAAAATTACGTGGTGCGACGATATGTATATCCCAGACTCACCAGTTTCGACGCACATAACAAGCAGCATGGCCGCGCTTTTTCATTCAGTAACATACTTGATTCTATTAGATATTGCATGTACACTAACCTTTTATGCATTGAATCATACCAATAACATCTTATTCTAAACAACTGACTGCCAGAAATCAAATGGTAAACAACAACTATTGTGATCGGCCATACTTTTTCTAACACACCTATTTCGACGCATCTTACATGATACTTGTTACGAAGCTTTTGATTGGCTTAAATATTTGTGCAATCATTGTAAGTAATGCGCTACACCATAACTGTCATGGATGCTGCAATAAAACTTGACATAAAAGCAGATGCAAGTAGATAATCAATATTAAAGGCCAAATGATATTAATAAATGGGAAAACATTTAAACATTCATCAACATAAGGGGCTAAGAACATAAATAATCACTTTGCTTTTTTAATACACACTGCCTGATGTTTTTTCTTTCATTTTTCTGGACTGCAGTGTTTACAGAGGAATTTGGCACATTTTGTTTTATACAAAACTTTAGATGAACCCAGTGTTCGCAGCCTAGTTGAAAAGAGAAAAAAAAACGAAGTGTGTAGTAATGATCACATTGATATATAATGCGTACACCTTCCAAAACAGTGCATAAAAAAGTGCGATTACATATGTCACGTGGCAGTGATGTGACCTTGATAGCACCAAAGTCGGCTGCAGACGTACAACAAAATTTCCCGTAAGTTTTTTAATCTAAGCTTCCACAGGGACGTTTTTAAAATGGATGAAAATTTGCATTAGTAGAAACATTAACAAGAGCACCGCCTTGCGGGTGCTGACGCTCATCTGATTTTTTTTGTGTAATAGAAATATTGTCCTACCCATGATTTTCTAAGTCTAAAAAGGGCCATCACTCTTGCAAAAAGCAGGATAGAGTTATGTTTCTTGATGTACAGTGTCCACTTATGATGGTGAAAAACTGTTGCAAGTTTTAAAGCAATAGCTTTGATAGTTTATGAGAAAAGTTGACTTAAACATAATATTCAACCATTTTTCTAAGTCCAAAAGGGGCAATAATTATTGCAAAAAGGATGGAGTTATGTTGCTTGCTGTACAGGGTCAGCTTATGATGGTGAACAAGAGTTGCAAGTTTTAAAGCAATAGCTTTGATAGTTTAAGAGAAAAAGTTGACCTAAACATAAAACTTAACCAAGAAATCTGATATTTTCTAAGTCCAAAAGGGGCCATAAATCTTGCAAAAAGCAGGATGGAGTTATGTTTCTTGCTGTACAGGGTCAGCTTATGATGGTGAACAAGTGTTGCAAGTTTTAAAGGAATAGCTTTGATAGTTTAGGATAAAAGCTGACCTAAACATAAAACTTAACCAAGAAAACTGATTTTCTAAGTCCAAAAGGGGCAATAATTCTTGCAAAAAGCAAGATGGAGTTATGTTTCTTGATGTACAGGGTCTGCTTATGATGGTGAACAAGTATTCCAAGTTTCAAAGCAAAAGCTTTGATAGTTTAGGAGAAAAGTTGACCTAAACATAAAACTTAACCAAGAAATCTGATATTTTCTAAGTACAAAAGGGGCCATAAATCTTGCAAAAAGCAAGATGGAGTTATGTTTCTTGCTATACAGGGTCAGCTTATGATGGTGAACAAGTATTCCAAGTTTCAAAGCAATAGCTTTGATAGTTTAGGAGAAAAGCTGACCTAAACATAAAACTTAACCAGGCAACGCCGACGCAGACGCCGACGCCGACACCGACGCCGACGCCGACAACCGCTCAAGTGATGACAATAACTCATCATTTTTTTTCAAAAAATCAGATGAGCTAAAAATCATGTATGGGGTAAATGTAAGTTGATAAATATCTTCAAATTCCTGAACTTTCCAACCTTTTTATCGGTAAAATTAACCATGATGTTTTCTGTCATTACACCGAGTAACTACGTCATCGGAAACCCCAAGTTAATCGAGAACGAGGTCAAAACAAAAATGGCGTCGAAATAGGTGTGCGTAAAATTACGTGGTGCGACGATAGATCTAGCGAGATTAGTGATGTTGAGTAGGTTATTAATAAAACCCGGCCCGGCCCGGCCCAAACCACGGAAATAGCCGATTCCGATTGTACGGAAACCACCGGAAACTTACGGACGGAAGGCTAATATAATTACGAATGATATCGTGTCGATATCAACTTGCATATTTAGAGTTTAGTAAAAAACACTGAACTTTATGAAGCCCGCGAGGAACTTCTTTGATGAATGGGTTAAAAGACTGCGTGTTCTTGCAAAAACGTCTTAATATAATTTGTAAACTTGTACACAGGAATCGTTATACACAGCGTTGTTTTGACGAGCCTTCTAATTAGTTCCCGAAAGTTTGTATCGTTATATAATACTTTATAATCACGTTTTGTCCAAAAAGGTGTTATATTTTGAAGAAAGGAATTCCTCTCGGGCCTCAAAGAGTTTTTGTTTCACCTGTGCATTCCTAAAGCCTAAATAATTCTTTGTGTCCAGTAACATGCCTAAAATAGGTAGTAAATAGGTAGGTTTTTTTTATACTTTTTTGTTCAATGAGACTTTACAGAAATTATTTTTATATTCCTAATATCACTGACAATTTCTAAAGAATAGAATGAGCAGTTTTTTTTAAAACTTTTTATTAAAAAGTTTTTAAAAAATCTCAAAGACCATAAAACGTTTAGGGTCATGTGAAAAATTTAAATTAGGTCGGGATCCCGATTACGCATGGAGAATGCAGCGTTGAATATTGAAAAGTTTTACACACGGTACCCCATATTTTTAAAATATTCCTGTATAAATCTATAGAAACAAATACTGAGATAGGTTTGTTCACGCAGTATTCTGAGTATCTCTTGAACTTAGTCAACTGAATTGACGTACGATGAAAGTCACACATTGAATTTATTGTGGTACATTGCAGTTTGTGGCATAGTCTTTGCACTTCATTCTCATCCATCAGATGTTCGTCAAAAAGTTCATCCGGGGAACCACGGTAGAACTCTGGTATGCGAGAATGTTGCACTTTCGATATTCGATTTCATATTCGCCAGGTTGCTATAATGTTTTAACATCTTTTTTATTTTAATTTTTTTCAAGTTTGCAAGTAATCTCTGAATAATCTAACTTACTTCAGTTATATTCAAAATAGTTCAAAACTATATAGAGTAGAATCGTGATACAAATTTTACCTTTTTTTCATTTTTGTACAGATGTCTCGTAATCCGGAGGTCGCGGGTTCGAATCCTGTCAGCGGATTTTGACCGTGACTCCAACAGTCCCTTCTTTCGGTGCGAGTACTGGTTAGTTTCCAGGAAGCAGTCATCGAGTGTATTTGACATTAGTTGGTGAACCAAAACTCGACGCGAAAAAGAAATCTTTTGAATGGGAACAAAATTACTATTTAACTGCACTCAATATATAGAACGATTCACACTGTTCCGTGAAAAAAGACCAAGTAAAAACTTGTTAAGGTTCGTTTGGATATTTACCAATGCTGTACACTTTCAGATTAAGCATTTAGATACTTCAAGATTAAACTTCAAAGGTTAGACATATCTTGCAAAACTTTGCAATTTATTTAGGTTGATTTGATATATTATTGTATACAGAATGTCCTTTCAGTCAGTTTGCTAGTGCTCGGCATTTCTGATACATAACAACAGAAGAATCGTTTGAGCCCGCTAATCATAATTTACAAATAAGTCTGGAAAAAGCAAAATAAAACTTTAAATGGACGTTGTTTCTTCAAATCTCACAAATTTCTTCATTAAGATTTTTTTTTGTAAATTTATCAATATCACAGTGTACTGCAGACGATTTACTCCAACATTGCTTACTTTACTATGGTCACGTGACCACACCGGAAGTGAACTGTACTTGTATCTATATTGAACAGCTTTAATGCTGTCGCATTCTGAGACCCTACGTTTTGTGAGTTTTTCATTGGTAGAACCAAACCTATCGTAACTATGCAAATTTAACTGATGCTTTTTATATACAGAGTAATTGTACGATAGTTTGCAGTTTTTTACGAATGATCTGAGTGTAATTCTCCGGCTAAAATGGTTTGTTAAACTGCCCATGTGTGGCCAAATCCATAAAGCATCTCGGAAAAGTTTTAACCTTACATATTTTTTTTCAGCTTTATGGTAAAGAAAGTGTAATGAGCGGGATTTTCCAAAAACAAGTTGCATCCTTCATAACTTGTTTAAATAATAGTAAAAGTTGATCTTCACCCGATATTACATTGTATTGAAAAGGTAAAGTTCGTACTTCTTACGCAAATCGCGTCGAGAAATCACATTTTAGCTCAACCCTAAATATATATACATGTAGTTGTGACGTTTCTGTTTTTAAGGAGATTAATTTTTTTTTTTTTTTTTTTTTTTGGGGGGGGGGGGGGGGGGGGGGGGGGGGGGGGGGGTTGTCCATTATATCCAAAAAGTAATTATGTTTCATTTGGTATAACAGGCCCATTGAAACCTGTATGTTTTCAAACGGAACGACTAAGTAGTGTGTTCTTTTTTTCCACAAATACAATTATGATAAAAAAAATGAATTGTAATATGAGCGAAAACTGATAAACAGGGGTCTCCTTCTTCGTTTTCGCGGTATTGTCTTAATTTTCTCCTACCCTATTTTCACGCGCAGCTATTGCACACTCAATTTTTACATACAAATGCTTGTATCTAAGGGAAAAATAAGTTAATCACCAAAACAAGTTTACAACAGCATAAACTTCGTTTTAATTATATTCTTATTTTGTTAGCCATTTTCGATTTCTTTCCTATCTTTATTGTTACGCGTGTATACCTGAATACATGTTACACACAGAAGCGGCGTAATGAAAAACATAAAATAGTACTTCTTATTAAACACTTTATTGATCGTTCGCCACTCAGTATGTATCTTTTATTTTCTAAAAATGTTCCTGAAATGTTTTTGAATGAAATAAAATTATAAAATGACTACCAGGTTCATTTTCATGCTGCGGTGCTGGGAAAATTTGGACTGTGCATATCAAAGTCCCGACCAATTTAAAAGTCAGAATTAGCCGGGAAGAATTATTTCCTGTTGAGGCCTTTTAGGATTTTAAGCCCATTTTCGTCAACATTGTATTGTACATTTACAGTTTAAATACTAAACTCTTTCTCTACAGTAACTTACAATGGTCGCATTGAGAAATATTAGTCACGGATAGAGTTATATCGGGGGATCACCATCTCAGGAATACATTACTTATTTTATTATACCGAAAAATTAATGAAATGATTTATTTAACATTAAAAAAGGCTATTACTTACCAAATAATGAAAACAGAATTAAGGAGGCTTTACTAGTAAGCACTTAGAAATTGTCGCGACTTTGCTGTATAAAAATACTTTCTGATAGGTATAGTCTTGAGGTTGCATAACGCTGTATTTATGGGCATATTTCAACAAAATCAGCAGCAGTAACATTCGAAAAAACGGCGATAACTACGGAACATATAATGAGAGCACTCATTTTCTTAGTATTTAGTAGTTAGTTAATTTCCAGTCTGATGGTGATAGTTTCAGTTTAATATTTGATGAAAAAATGTTTTCAAAATGTTGCATGTAGAACAAATCATTCAAAAGCAGAAAAGAAAAATAGGCCAGGTTCACACATGTATGAACACAAGACAAAGTAATTTAATCCTATGTATAAATAAGCGCATCGTCTTTTAATCAGTACGAACGTATCGATCTCACATAGGGACATGAAAATGTAATATCACATGCGCAGAAAAACAAAATAGCGTTGTTGCGCATGTGATATGAAATTATTGTTCTTAACATTAAATCTATATCTATAGTCATTTCCATTGTTCTAGATGTAGTCACATGTTCAACGATAAAAAGTCGTATTTTCTCGAAGGCGGAGCCAAACACACGTATTGACCTCCAGCTGTGACGTCCACACGTTAACGTTAAAACAATGCGACATCGTATACAATTAACTACGAAAGATGACCTAAGGCTGCAGACATTTGTATCTAATGTTTATACTTATGAGTAGGCTGGATTTAATAATAAAACAAATGTCGCCTTTTATGTGTGGTCGATATGTGGATTTATCGACCTGTTAAAGCGATATCAAGCCGATAAATTCGCCCGAGGTTGATATTGCTTTTATCATATCAGGCTGATAAATCCACATATGAGCCACGCCATGAGAAAACCAACATTGTCTATTGCGATTAGAGAAACCGTTAGCAAACAGCATGGATCCTGACCAGACTGTGTGGATGTTGGTTTTCTCATGGTGCGGCTCATATTGACCTCACCAAAAGGCAATTATTGTATAATATCACATGCGCAGAAATTGAAAATAAAATTTTGCGCACGAGATATAAAAACGCTTGTAAATATGATATATTATTCAAGTTAAACTAATAGGTAAATTGCCTTGGACATTGTGTTGGGTATAATAATTTAACATCTGAATTGCACACATTTGTAATCCATAGGGCTGTCATTGATTGGGTCTTTTGCATATCGACGATACCGATATATCGGAAGACAAATATTGACGATACATCGATTATTAAGTTAGATTTACAATATCTTTGTTTATGGGCATGCTATATACCTTCTTGTTAATGTTATGTCTTTTTTTTTCTTTTTGCCTACTTTTTATATTACTGTTTGATTGTGTTGTATTTGTATCTATGAAATAAATAAAATAAATGAAAATTAATGAAATCTTTTATAGATCTTCATTGTGCCTTCACTCCTCTTTTGCATTTATCCTACTTTACAACCGAGTAAACTATAATACCAGGCACTGGAGTTGGGTTTCAAACAGCTAAAATTCTGCATTTCTCTTCCACAGATATCTATTTATTTATTAAATTAATTAATTTATTTATTTACAATGTTTTTATTTATTTTTAGCCTGTTTCATACCCTGTCTTAATTTTTACCTTGCACAAGTTTACATTCGGATTAGGTACTGGCACCGCGTTTTTTTTTTGTTGTTTTTTGTTTGTTTTCTTTTTTAACTTCTGCCCAAGTTTTCAATGGGCCTCAAATTTGTAGTGTTTGACTGTTTGTTTGTTGTACTGAAAGGCATGTTTAAGCAACACCCTGTGTTTCTACGAACCAAAACAAAGCTTTTCCTTCCGCCTTTTGACTGTTTTTCCGCTATTTAAGCCGGCGACGGCTTCCTCTTCGGCCATCTTTGATTGTTATTGTTACGGGCACTAGCTAAATTCTGTACCTTTTACTTCAAGTCAGGGCCCACGCTGTCGTTCGCCACTCGAGCCATTTGGCGAATCTGCGATGAAAGTGGCGAAGAAAAATCGCGAGTGGCGAAAATGAAAAAATGTTCGTAATTTGGACCGCCATTTTGTTTCAGACGTTCTAAATCGTAACCTCAGAGAAATTATGTTAAAACAAGATAGTGTTATTTCTAGAGCGACGCAGCGGGGCGCCCCGCCCTGCCCTTTTTAATTGCCGCCACGCTGCCCTTATAATGTGCCCTACTGCCTTTGATCTTCTGCTAAATCCCGCCCTTTATCCTGTAGACATGCCTCGCTGATTTTTAGATCAGCAAATTACGTCACGGCGAGTGCACACAGGTAACGAGAATCAATGAGGTGTTATGATTAATTGATAAAGTATTGATTGTGTACTGTCAAAAAAGCGCCAATTAATAAATCACCCGTAAGCGGCCAGCTGATTACCGAGCACATGAAAAGCGCCCTGTAAAATTTCTTCATGCAAGCTTTAAATTAAACCATTGTTTAGTATAATAAGAATATATCTTTGCAGTCTAATCCTACCTTAATTTTTACTAAAAAATCCACAAATTTTAATGAATTTCGAAAGAAAAATAAGTTATAAGATATCCGTTCACGATTCTCATTACACCCGATGTCGTATGCAAACAACAACAACAACATGCAAATTTTCAATTATTCCTTCAAAAAAGCTGAATATCGCTGTTATTTTTTATGATAAGTATCATCATAATTTGAGGAATTATATCTGGTTTACCTTAGTGATTCAAGTAAACTGAACAAAAACCAGTTTCACATGTCATTCCGAAAGTGTACCAGTATCCGGATAGTACATTTTGGATACATTTTTTACAAACTTTTATAGCACTTTTCTGTTATGAAATATTGATGAAAGACCTAATTAATGTGACATAAATTTTGATACATATAAGTTTACAATATGACCTGAAACTGACCTTTTTATTATGTTGTAACATGATCTTGGCTTCAAGCTTATTAGACACATATAACATAAAAACCCTCCACTATATCATAATTATCCATACGAGTTGACATGCTTGGTAACATTTTTTGAGAAAAAAGCTTCAATGAATGGTTTGACAAAAAATATAAAGTAATGTTAAACCCTTTATAAACTCTGTTACTGGTTTTGGGAACATATCTTTTACCACTTTATTCTGTTTTTAAAGTATGTGCACAAAAATCATAAGTGTAATAAATACATAACTATAAACATCTAGAAACTACTGCTGCGGTAACTTTCCAGTTTAAAACGGCACTATGCCCCTTTTTGGCAGCACCCTGCCCCTTTTAGACAGCACCCTGCCCTTTTTGAGCTCTAGAAATAACACTACAAGAGGACCATGATGGTCCTGAATCGCTCACCTATCCCCACATGACCCAGTGTTGAACTGAGTATGACGTCATTATTTCTATTATTTGACATAGTGACCTAGTTTTTGAGCACATGTGACCTAGATATCATCAAGATAAAAAATTCTGACCAATTTTCATGAAGATCCATTGAAAAATATGTCCTCCAGAGAGGTCACAAGGTTTTTCTATTATTTGACCTAATGGCCTAGTTTTTTAAGGCACGTGACCCACTTTTAAACTTGACCTAGATATCATCAAGGTGAACATTCTCACCAATTGTCATGAAGATCTCGTGAAAAATATGGCCTCTAGAGGTCACAAGGTTTTTCTATTTTTCGACCTACTGACCTAGTTTTTGACCGCACATGACCCAGTTACAAACTGATCTAGATATCATCAAGCTGAACATTCTCACCAATTTTCATGAAGATCCATTGAGAAATATGGCCTCTAGAGAGGTCACAAGGTTTTTTCTATTTTTAGACTACTGACCTAGTTTTTAACCCCACGTGACCCAGTTTCGATCTTGACTTAGATATCATCAAGGTGAACATTCTGACCAATAATCATGAAGATCTCATGAAAAATATGGCCTCTAGAGAGGTCACAAGGTTTTTCTATTTTTAGATCTACTGACCTAGTTTTTAACCCCACGTGACCCAGTTTCGAACTTGACCTAGATATCATCAAGGTGAACATTCTGACCAATTTTCATGAAGATCCATTGAGAAATATGGCCTCTAGAGAGGTCACAAGGTTTTTTCTATTTTTAGACCTACTGACCTAGTTTTTGACCGCACGTGACCCAGTTTCGAACTTGACCTAGATATCATCAAGATGAACATTCTGACCAATTTTCATGAAGATCCATTGAGAAATATGGCCTCTAGAGAGGTCACAAGGTTTTTCTATTTTTTAGATCTACTGACCTAGTTTTTGACCCCACATGAACCAGTTTCGAACTTGACCTAGATATCATCAAGGTGAACATTCTGACCAATATTCATGAAGATCTCATGAAAAATATGGCCTCTAGAGAGGTCACAAGGTTTTTCTATTTTTAGATCTACTGACCTAGTTTTTAATCCCACGTGACCCAGTTTCGAACTTGACCTAGATATCATCAAGGTGAACATTCTGACCAATTTTCATGAAGATCCATTGAGAAATATGGCCTCTAGAGAGGTCACAAGGTTTTTCTATTTTTAGACCTAATGACCTAGTTTTTGACCCTACGTGACCCAGTTTCGAAACTGACCTAGATATCATCAAGGTAAACATTCTGACCAATATTCATAAAGATATCATGAAAAATATGGCTCTAGAGAGGTCACAAGGTTTTTCTATTTTTAGACCTACTGACCTAGTTTTTGAACCCACGTGACCCAGTTTCGAACTTGACCTAGATATCATCAAGGTGAACATTCTGACCAATTTTCATGAAGATCTTATGAAATATATGGCCTCTAGAGAGGTCACAAGGTTTTTCTATTTTTAGACCTACTGACCTAGTTTTTGATGGCACCTGACCCAGTTTCGAACTTGACCTAGATATCATCAAGATGAACATTCTGACCAACTTTCATAAAGATCCAATGAAAAATGTGACCTCTAGAGTGGTCACAAGCAAAAGTTTACGGACGCACGGACGCACGGACGGACGACGGACGACGGACACCGCGCGATCACAAAAGCTCACCTTGTCACTTTGTGACAGGTGAGCTAAAAACAGTTGACTGGTTCCGATAATTTTACCTTATAAAATTAACTTATTTCGGAATAGTACTACCCAGTCTGCGTTTACTTTACATATAACAATGTGTAATAAACATCTTGACACGCGAGAAGATGCAATTTGCAATCGATTAGCAACCGATTACCGGGTAATAATCTTTTTGTTTTGTTGTCGTAGATTAAACGATTGATGCCTTTAATTTCCATGGATCAAATAATTAATAAATAAATCGGCAAAATAATGAATGGTTTGATGAATTTTTTAACGTTGTCGCCACCATCAGACAGTATCTTAGTCACAGGCACGGGTCCAGTGTATTTTTTGTTTAATATAAAAATCCTTTTTTTTTCACACAAATGTACTTTTTCAGGCCTTTTTTATGCTGATTTTAGGGCCGAAATTCGGCCCCATTCCCCAGTCTAAAAAGTATACTTTTTCCCCACCTTGGCCAAAAATTCCCCATGCAAAAAAAATGAAATTAGTTTTGATTTTCAGTCCTGATTTTAACAACTTTTCAGCAAATATATTCCTCCAAACAATGATCTCGCGACGTAAATTTCCCCTCCAAAAGGGACCTGCTACCCTTCCCCAAATTTACAAAAAAAAGGCTGTTTTTATATGTTAGTCAAATGAAAAAAAAAATGATGACAAAAAATCCGGTCACAGTATCATACACGACACTGTCACCGAATTTTTGTCATCATTTTTTTTTTCATTTGACTAACATAGAAAGCATATTTGTGTGAAAAAGGGTTATTTTTTTATATTAAAAAAAAATACACTGGACCCGTGTCTGTGGTCTTAGTAAGTAATTAGTAAAGGTGTTTGCCAAGTTTTTTGAATGTCTTTAAAAGTTAGGAATGGATTTGAAATGTATACATATATAATCCTGTATCAGGGTAGATTTCTCGGAAGCACAGAGCACCAAAAACACAGCCCCCGGGCCATGCATTTACATAGTAGGCCCACAACAAAAAGAAGCTGTAATGGAAAAATATTTCAGACAGGTTGCTTCAAACATCCAACAACATTTTAAAATACAAAACTTGCTTTAGAGGTATACCCACTTTCATTCAAAAGTCCCCCTATATAGCTAGAATATCACCATTTGCTTATGGGAAGTAACAAAAATTTTCAACGCGCCGCGAGAAGGGAAACCTCTCCAGCACCCTCCCTACCGTTCCCGAGAAAAAAGGTGGCTCCAACTTTTTTCAGCCCAGTGTGGGCCCTGCAAGTGATCAGCTATACGCGAACAAGTAAAAAGCCAAGATTGACGTAGAAACATTATATATACTTTATGTTTTTACATGCACAAACAACGAAGCGACCTTTCAAGACAGGACAACGTAACATTTTGCAAATAGATTCTGAAGTTGAGCCCTTTTTACTTCTACCCATATAGGTAGTGCCGGCTAGTGGGAAAAGACTGCTACGGTACAAGTTAGACATGACCTTTTTTGACAACTTCCGTTACTTTCGGCACATTTTTGCAGGCAGAAAAAGTTGTTTTAGAGGGTCTGAGTGTTTATCTAGACAGTTGTTTTTTTCTCTCTGTAAAATATCGATTTTTGAAAATGGGAATCGATAATCGATCGACCAAAAAATATCGTTGATACATCGATATCGTTTCTATCGATGACAGCCCTAGTAATCCATGCTTTAAAATGTTCATTTTAAAAACAAAAAAGTTAACATTATGTGAATAGTTGTATAAGCATAGGCTGAAATAGTTCGTAGTCCGACCAGATCGTTTTTTTTTTAAATTCTGTGTTAAAAAGATATGCTAGTATTATTTCAAATATAAAAGAAAGAGAAATCAAAAATTAAATCAAAAATTAAATAATCTAAAAACAAAAATAACGTTAGCAGTAAATTGTTAAAACACGAAAGTTCATTGCTATCACTACCCTCCCATTTATCCATATTAGATATTTACCGTTTTTTATGGTATTGTTTTGTTTTGAACAGACTGAGCGGACATGTTTCGGGGGGGGGGGGGGGGGGGGGGGGGGGGGTCGAAACTTTGCGACCGATCTTTCATATTTTAAACTCCAGTTCATTCATTTCTACAACTTACTGTAACTCCGGGTACCATCTCCATACATATCACCCGGTTTTGTTTAAAGCTAAATTATATGATTTATCATTTGAACAACATTTTATATTTTTTTCCAGTTTTCTTGTATTTCAGGAACAAAGACCTATTACATAGATTTATACCTTTTTAGAAATGTTTACTTTGATACTTTTATGAAATTTTGTAATTGCCTCCCTTTAATATGAAAAAATGTAAAAAGTGGGCTATTTTTTTTTAGCTTTTGATATAATTTCTTGTTTTATATTCAGATTTGAATACTTCAACAACCTGAAACAAATGGCAAGTATAAAAACAGTGCATAGCTTCGAAGTTCATTTATTTTCGATCTATCTTGGTTGCGCAACCGAGATAGGCAAAAGGACTATAATAATAATTTCATAAACTTACATTTCAAATTAATTTTCGCAAAATGTGTACTTATCAATGCAAATCTTTGACAACCTTAATATAAGAGTGTTTATATTCATATGTTCCCTAAGGCAAGATATTTTTATTAAATTAATACTTAATATGCTAAAACGCTATCTTGGTTGGGCAACCAAATTTTATAAATACTTCCAGTGCACGCGGTATAGACCCCTTCGCCGTACTACACAACCTAGTGTCACATCGTTAGGTGTGAAATAACGACGCACCATTAACTAGCCTGTCCACTTCTGTTGAAAGTATCCTGCAAACTGCTATCTCGTGTCTGTCCGGTACACAAAATGACACATCGACTGTCGAACGTATTACTTCTTTGATTGTGATTCAAATATCTTGTTATTTTAGGTCTTTGCTTAATATGTCAAGTGCAATACTTCATCAAACATACGTATCATCAATATTAAATACTTTGCTTCTGCTTTTGTAATAATAAAATAAAATATACATGTACATAAATTTGCCTTGATTAAGATGGCGGTATCACCATTCGTAATTAGCCTTCCGTCCGTAAGTTTCCGGTGGTTTCCGTACAATCGGAATCGGCTATTTCCGTGGTTTGGGCCAGGCCGGGCCGGGTTTTATTAATAACCTGTTGAGTATATAACATTTTGGAAGAAATGATGCTCATTATGCATTAAATTTGGACATATTTTGAAATAGTTTTATAGCTATATAAAGTTTGTTTTACATCTGCATAGCTAGTTTATGACTTTTCTGATGGTCGAAACTTCCATGGACGAATCCGAAATTCATCATCATTTCTTTTTCAGTGCGAACATTTCGAAAAAAAAAAGTTTTGAAATCAGCTGCCAAGATTTTACCTTGTTTTGTCGTTTGGGTCAAAATCCATAGCCATATTCTCTTTTCTTAAGGCGGCATCTAGAAGAAAATGTATAATTTCCGTACTTTTTTCTGCCAAATATGGCGGCGGAATACCAGAGTTCCTTCCCTTACTTAAACCCAACGCGAATATTCTACCACAAAGAAATTTGGTGAGCCTTAAGTCCCACTACAATGATGACGATATTCTATTTTGATATGGTATGATTCTGTTACCGACAAACATATGTAAAACAGAGATTCTACACCTACGGTGTACTGCCCAACAATGAATCCTGATTATAACTCAACTTAGCCTGGCTAAAATGTCATTGTTGAATGTCGAAAATAGAAATAAGCAGTTTAGTTTGAAACATGTATTTAAAATCTACATCTACATCTACATGATACTTCCAACAATCATTAACGATTATGACTGGAAGGCGCTTGTCTGGGCAGTGTTAAAAATGAGAAAACTCATTAGGTGCAAAGAATAAAAATTACTACAGGTGCTAAGTTAAAAAACATAGTGAAGGAAGTTACTGCAGATGTACAGTGGCCAGCCGCTCAGCAAATATGTTGAGGCTGGGGCTGGACTGTACATATTGGGGAAGGCCATTCCATAGTCTGATTGTACGGGGGAAGAAGGAATTCATGTGGTATTGAGTACGGGACTGTGGAATTAGGTAGTTCAGGTTTCTGGTCGGAGTTAGATGGTTATGGTCGACGCATACATGATTTGTTCGGATTTTGTAAAAATAGATGAGAGAAGATTGTATGCGCCGTTGTTCTAAAGTTTGCCAGTTTAGGGTGTTAATCATCTGGGTTACACTGCTTGTATAGTTATAGTCGTTAAAGATAAACCGTGCAGCTGATCTTTGCACTTTTTCGACTTTGTATGAGAGGGACTTTTGCCAGGGGTGCCAGATGGATGAGCAATACTCGAGTTGTGGACGGACATAGGTGTTATAGGCTTTCTCTTTGACCTTTTTGTTTGTTGTCTGAACATTTCTTTTGATGAATTTAAGAGAGTTGTTTGCTTTAGAGGAAATAGTATTAATATGTTCAGACCAGTTTAAGTCTTTAGTTAGTGTAACACCTAAGTATTTAGCGGTATCGGTAGATTTCAGTTCCTTGTCATGCAGGGTGTAAGGAAACATGACAGGGTTTCGTTTGCGAGTAATTCTCAGCACCTCACACTTGTCTGGATTGAATTCCATTGACCAGTCCTGTTCCCACTTTTCAAGGGCGTACAAATCTTTTTGTAGTGTTTGGGCATCAGATGAGGACTTGACTGTAAGGTATACTATGGTATCATCTGCAAACAGTCTTGCCTTACTTCTAATAGAATCTGGTAGGTCATTAATGTAAGCCAGAAAGAGACAGGGCCCTAGGACGGATCCCTGAGGGACACCGGACAGGACAGGCAGGGTGTCAGAAGTGCAGCCGTCTACAACTACTCTTTGGGTTCGACCCTTCAGAAATGACTTTATCCACTGTGATACCAGAGGGTGGACACCCAGCTCATTAAGTTTAAATATCAATTTATTGTGATCAACCTTGTCGAATGCTTTACTAAAATCCATTACTATTACATCTGTTTGTTGACCTTGCTCAAGGTTGTCGTAAACTTCTTGTGTAAAGCTGATCAGTTGTGATTCACAGCTATGCTTAGATCTGAAGCCATGCTGGTACTGGCTTAAGAGGTCATTATTGTCAAAATGTGTCATGATGTTGGAGACTAGAATGTGTTCCAATAATTTGGAAGCTATGCAGGTGAGAGATATTGGCCTGTAGTTACTGGCCTTGGATTTCGGGCCTTTCTTATAAACAGGGGCGACAACTGCACTTCTCCAATCTGGCGGGACACAGCCAGTTTCCAGGGATGACCTAAATATAATTGTAAGGATGGGCGCTATCTCGTGGTGTAGCTCTTTTAGAACTCTTGGTGAGGTTCATCTGGGCCAGAGGCTTTGTTTGGAGAGAGCCCCTGCAGGAGTTTATCAACACCCTCTTCTGTAACGGAGATCATGGGCATGTTGGGTGCTGAAGTGTTTGTAGTAACTTTTTTGCAGAGTTGCTTCAAACTGAGTGGTTGTGGTTTTGAGAAGACCGACTCAAATTGCCTATTTAGTATATTGGCCTTGGTGGCAGGGTCAGTATATGTTAGACCCTCATGCTTAAGAGGTGCTACACCACAATTTTCTGTTTTCTTATTTTTTATGAAGGAATAGAATTTCTTATTTTTACCTGGTTGTGAATCGTCCATGAATATGACTGATTCTAGGTAAGACCAGTATGAGTTCCTTAGCTGTTTTTGGATGCTATATTTAAGGGCTTTGAAGGTGTTACTTTTACATGGGGATTGGTTGGATTTCCTCAATTTAGTGTACATTTTATCACGCTTGCGGATTTGCCTAAGGATCTTGGGAGTTAACCATGGGAGGTCGCAGCGTGTCTTAGTAGTTTTAGTTGGAATGTGTAGAGAACTAAGTCGATTTAGTTCATCTTTGAACAGATTCCAATCTGAGGCGGGGTCAGAGTGGTCAGAATCAGCGAATTTCTTTCCAAACTCTGATAGGTCCCTTTTGAAATCATCCCAATTTGCTTTGTTAAAGCATTTTATTGACCTTTTGGGCTGGAGGGGACGGCCTATCTTTATGTTGATTTCATGGAAAACAATGTCGTGGTCAGATTTACCTAAACAAGGGATTGTTTTAGTACATTGAACTAGGGAAGGGAAGTTAGTGAGGAACAGGTCCAGAATATTCTCGTTTCTGGTTGGGATCTTGACCATTTGCTGTAGATTAAAGGAATTTATCCTACCAATGAAGTCCTCATACATTTCCTTGAATCTGCATTTGGACTTGGGGGCCTCAGATGACCAATCTATATCAGGTAGATTGAAGTCACCGAGTAACCAAATTGTACTGTCTTGGGGTACTTTAGAAAGGGATGACCATAACTCTGTGAGGGAGTCCTCATCATTTTCGTGGGGCTTATAGTATGTGCCAATGTATATATCCTTGGCCCCTTTGATAGTAATTTTCGCCCAGGACAGGTTGCAGTTGGTTTTCAGTTCAGGTTGTTCTTGAGAAATGAGGTGTTTGGAGATTGCAGTAAGGACACCTCCTCCCTGGCCTGAGGTTCTATCATCCCTGAAAACCTGGAAGTTTAGGTCCTTGGGGAAGATTTCAGAGGTTTGGATATCTGGTTTCAACCAGGCTTCCGTACAAGAGATGATATCTGGTTTGACCTGTTGTATTAATTGATGGAAATCTGGGATTTTATTTTTTATGGACCTACAGTTAATATTAAGAATGGTTATCCTCTCGCTTTTGTTATGTTTGACTTTGGAGGGTTTTTTGACCTTTGTTTTGGGAGTAGAAGTATCTTTTGGGGAGGGTTTGAAATTTGGGGTATCTGAGAGTGACCTAACTGACCGATCTGGTCGGTGACTCGCATCTAAAATGGTAGAACTATAATCTAATCTAATCTAATCTATTGTCAACGACAAATGCCCTTCAAACAGGAGAGAAATTTTTGTACCTGTTAGAACTGTTCACTCTTATTCTACAAGGGCCAATAATTTGTACAACTTAAATTTGTTCTACCCAAATCATTTGGGAAAGAAAATATATCTTTCAGTTTTAGTGCAATAAAAGATTGGAATTCACTTCCAGACGATCTGAAGAAATTAACTAAATTTAATCAATTCAAACTTTCTGTGAAGAAAAATCTTTTAGATTTAGCTGTGAGAAACAGTGTGCATTGTTGACATGGTCACATTGATTGTGTTCAGGATCTACAAATATATTATAGAAACAGTTTTAGTTTCATAGCTTCCAAATACCAAAGTCTCTTTTTTTTTTGTCTTTGATGTGTTAAATATGTTTTCATTATAGTAAGTATATTTAGCCAAGGATCCCATTGGAAATAAGCTTTCTAGCTTTCATGGGCCATCCTAGGTTACTACACACTGCTATAATATATACATGTTGCTTCCAATTTGAACTATCTTAGTCTAATTAACATTTGTTTCTATACTATTAAGGTACACATAGTATTAATATGCCTAGCTGTGATACAAATTACATTGTGATCTTAGTTAACTAGTTAATATGTGTTTTACTTATGTGAAACTATAACCTTTTAGTTACCCAACTACTGGATATTTTAGCTTAAATTTGTGTAAATTGTTTTAATGTGTTATAAATGTCATTTGTAACTTGTATATGTATATGTGTGCTTTAACCTGAATAAACATCTATCTACCTATCTATCTATCTTTTAATTGTTTTCAAAGCGCAACATGAAAAAGTCTATTTCCGCTATTTTCATATGTGTTTAATAGCAAAAAAAAGCTCGGCGCTTGTTTATTATCTAAACTATCAACATGTGTTTTTAATATCGTATATAATGTTAACAGACTCATATAATTATATGATACTTAATCATGATTTATCCAAAAATTATGAAGTTATTAAATGTTTTCATAGCGCACCATGAAAAAAAATTCCGCTATTTTCGCATGAGGTACATTTAGCAAAAAAAAAAAAAAGAAGCTTGGCGTTTCCTTTATTATTTGATAAATTACGATGTTTTATTCCAATATCGTTAATAATGTTAATAGACTCACATGTACGATATTTAAGCATGATATATTGAAAAATGATTTAGTTATTGTTTTTAATGCGCACCATGAAAGACATTTTCTCTCTCGCTATTTTCGCATATGAGATACATGTATAATAGCAAACAAAGTTCAGCATTTGTTTATTACAGACAGACAGACGGTTCGATGGGCCGTGAAACATAATTCATTCAATTAAAAATTAATTACATTTTGTATGTCAATATGAGCATGAGACGAGTAGTTTTCATGAGGACTATGTCAAATACTTTGGCATTCAATGTTGGACGAATGTCGACTATTTCTGTGCATGACATTGATCTTGTGTCTTATATTAAAGTGTCTTTTGTCTTACTGCAAGGGCAACACAGAGAAAGAGGTTACAATGCGAAACAGACGTGTTCTATAGTTTGTTACATTCTCTTGGTTATAGATAGTGTTTTAGACTTTACATACCAGGTACCAGCCGCTGTCAGTTATCAGTGAATTAATTATAACAAACTATAGTACAAACATGTTTTGAACTGTAACCTGTTAAAAATACTAGATAAAGTCTACATGTTATGCAAGAAGTCACAAAAGAACACAATGCATTAAATTAAAATTATATCTAATGGTTGGCATTATAATCTTATTCAATATGTATCCTCTTCTTAATGAATTATGCAAATGGTAACTATTATTTAGCTTTATAACTGTTAAACAAATATGCACAAGTTTAAAGTGAAAATAGTATCGTACCAAATATATACACATATATTCAATAATATGTAAATGTTTATTATAGTCGCCCGGAGCGAATCACGCAAAATGCCTGTAACTTAATGTTACAGTCCTGTACCGACTTTTTTCACTCCACAAGTCTACGCTTTGGAGCGTTCTAAGCGTTTCCCTTTCTGTTGATTACATTTTTTCAGCGGCCGACGGTGTTGTTATCATAGTTCTAGTTCCCTCTAACGATGTCACTAAATTAGGATGTGACTTACCCTTATCACTCAAGAATCTTGCTTCCTGTTTTTCTGTTAATTCTTGTGTCGTTTCACGCCAACGACTAATTTCAATAAAGTGATGCGCGACCTTTCGTTCAGGAAGCTCCACAATCGTCCGTGGATACGGTCGAGCGCTTACCATCTTTGCGTTTTTCAACGTTATCCGAGTTGTTTATCAAGAAGAAGTACCCGTCTTTTCTGCCTACTGGGATTTCATTTAACACACTATGTGGTCCTTTGTGTACACTGAGTGTCTCTTTAATGTCCATGAATTTATTACCATGACCTCCTTGTGTGAAACCTACGGGCTCAGGTTCTAATAAACTTTCATCCATATTGTCACAACAGAATTTTCAGAGCTTTCGGTGGATGTTCCAATTTTAGCCTCGTGGTTAGATCCGACATTTATTGTGATAAGATGTTTCATTCTCTTTCACAACTGTTGACAGATTTGGACTGAACACTGGTGAAAATGATTCCTGTTTTCTGTCTGAGTTTGATATTTCCTTAGACACAGTTTCGTTTTAAATTTCATGTTCAACTTCCGTACTTTCAGGTTTTAGTGTTTCTTCAATGATCAAATGTTCAAGCCTGTTGGGTGACGCGAACACAGTCTTTGATGTTCTTTCAGTTTTCACGTGCACTTGGTCAGTTGAAACATTAACAGATTCAGATATAGTGTAATCTCTTTGTCTTGGCGTATCGACTAGGGCCACAAAGTGATTTGGTGTCAATTCTTTTCTTCTGTTTCCTAGACACGGCGAATGTATCTGGTTCCGGTTTCACTTTATGTGTCCACATTATGGTTATGTGTTTTTCAGGATCGGCGAATGGTGCGCGAAACTTTTGGTTAAATGCGCGGAATGCAATATGCTTGTAGCCATTTATGACCGGGTAAACACATTCAGTTGGAATATTCAGAACGTTAGCGAGTGCCATTAGTCTCCACACTGACAAGTATGATCCAGGCTTTGCACAATCAACACAATCTTTCTCATAATCCGGAGAAATTAATTCTAACCTAGGAAACTGAGGGTGATTCTTAATTTTTCTACCATTTCTAAGCAACACCGATACCTTAATTTCACACACATTGATTCATCACCTACTATCGAAGTAGAAACCGCGTTGAATAGAAAATCAATATTAACCGATTGTGAACAAGGATGTTTTTGACGTTGGGCGATAGACACACAGTCTTATTCATGCTGACTGAAGTCTGTGTGAAGCTCTGAATGGACTGGTGTACATTTCATGAACATAACCTCTCGTCTTACGGCGGTTTTCAATCTGTTCAATCCCCGAGTAGCGCTCTGTAAAGAATAATAAAAATGTTTTGAATATGATGAAAATATTTGAACCACACTGTCAGAAAACATGAGATAATTTGAAAATGTATGTCAAATAATGAATGAGAAATTGCTCTGGCAAGCATGACGGACATACGAATATGAGTATGGGCAAGAATTGTACAAAGTTATTGCAAAGTGATCTGTATCCGCACTGCTCATAAATGCCAACACACATCTTAAAGTAATTCGATCATGAAGTTTGAACAGTGCTCCTAATGTAGCTTATTGTACAATATCCCCTATATTCGTAATAGTAACTTGTAACCGTTACAACTCTAGTTGGTGCAAGCCTTACGCCGCTACTGAAATCATACGTCATTTAAAATGATTTTTCATTTTAAAAAAATATTTAAATAAGAAAATATGAAAATCATAAAGATTTCATAACTTTTTGAATTTTTAAAATCCATAAATTAGCAAAAAAGTTATTAAATATTAAAAATTTGTATCCCATAGACAAACGATGAAAAAACATAAATTTGTTTAGCCCACCACCAGATAAACAGGTGTTAATGCGTGACGTCACGGCGATCTCTCCTATTGGCGAACCTTGTGCGAAAACGAAAACAAAAAACCAGGTTGACCACTGGCAATAATTGTCGAAGACACAAACACACGCGCACGCACGAACGTACAAACAAGACCATATGCGACAAGTTTAAGTAATAAATTGTAGGTAAGTTCTAATTAAACATTTTACAATATTTCAGTTATTAGTTATGGACCCTTGTATTTAAGTAACCATATTTCTACATGCTCATTTTTCAACAGTTAGACTGTTCAGCATTTTGTCATGGTGTTTTTTTTTTCTGCTGAGCTTGAGCTGTTAACTTAGTATGTGGGCAACCATAGCAAGAACATAAAATATCTCAGAATGTAGGGTATTAGCAATTTCGCAAGCATCATGTGTTCTTAATGGAATCTTTCACACCAAGATGTAAATGAATCTAATACAACCATTATGTATTTGTATTGTCTTGTTACTGGAAGGGGACCTATGATATCAATATATAATCGGGAAAAAGCTGAATCTTCAACTGGCATAGGGTAGAGGCATTTTCTGGTTAGCGTTACTGCGTTTAGATTTTTGACATTAGGTGCAAGTTTGCACACGAATGTGAATGTCAGAACACATCCAAGGCCAGTAGTACTGAGATCGTATAGCGGCATACGTTTTTATCAAAGCCTAAATGTTTGCATGTTCATCATGGTAGGATAAAATGACATTTTCTCCGAGACACTTTGGTACAGCTAAATGTGAATACTGCTGAACTTACCTTTTTCTTTGTGTGCATATGTTATCCGAGAAATGGTAGAAAAAATTATACTATAACGTAGTGTTTTGACAAGATGATTATTTTCTTTTTCTGGTCCATTGACTAAGTATGACATGATAAGTGATAGGTCTATTGCCACTGTAACCGTTAGACTTGTCACTGCCGGTCGTTTTACTAATCTTTGGTCCATTTAATGGCTTGAGCTCACAACTATCATTTTCATCATCCACATCATTGCTGACTGAAGCAGTCAAAGGGTCTAACTCTTCTTCTCCATCATACTGAAAGGTGACCCCCGAGTCGAAGTTTGTTAATACCTATTATAGAGAAATTATTATTATTGTTACCCATTTTTTTCTGAATTGTAACAGAGCATCTGTATTTTGATTCTTGAGACCAGGTTTGTGCACGATATCAACAAGAGGGCCAAGATAGCCCTAGATCGCTCACCCGAGTAACACACCATAACAGCGTAAAAAATAATCATTGCAAGCTAAAAACAAAGGGAGGTAATCTGACATAAATCAGTCCAGAGATTTCTAACTTGATCATCCGAGTACTCTGACGACACTGATGAAATTTCAAATTAGTCTTGTCAGAATTACTGAGAAATATCCATTCAAATTAAAATGAAGGGAGGTTATTTGTCAAAAATTCACTCCGGAGTTGTCTACCCTGATTATCTGGGTCAACTTGATCACATATTAAATGAAATTTAGAAGTAAGTACTTACCAAAATATGTTCATTGTAATTAACGACAAAGGGAGGTAATTTGAAATAAAATCAGTCAAGAATTATCTAACCTGATAATCTGAGACCACTGAGAACTTTCAAATCAATCACATACACAAGATTAGGATTGGTGAAGAAAGAAAAATGCAAAACAATGTGAAATATAGAATTTTTTTGTAAATAAAGGGCACATAACTCTGGTCCTACTAAACTGATTTAGCTCTTGGAACTCATCCAAGATCTTTTGATCATAATATTATCTGGATTGGTGAAGAAAGTTGCTCAAGTGTAAACAAGGAAAATAATGCAATTTCTGTAAAATCAAGGGTGAGTAACTGTAGTCCTAATCGTCAGATTTCACTCATAATCAAACTCATCTGAGATCTTATGCTCATACACATCCTGTATAAATATGATTTGGACTGCTGAAGGAATGACGTGTTACAGTGTAAACAAGGTAAAATATAGGGATTTTTGCAAAATCAAGGGCCAATAACTCTGGTTCTACCTGTGTGGTTTTGTTCAAAATTGAACTTATCCAAGATCTTATAGCAATATATATATACTTGGTAAATATGTTTTGGATTTGGGAAAAAATGAAGGTGCTACTGTTAAAAACATGAAATATAGTAATTTTTATAAAGCAAAGGCATATAACTCTGGTCCTACCAGACCGATTTTGCTCATATTTGAACTCATCTAAGATCTTGAGGTCATACACATTCTATGTAAATTGGTGAAGAAATGAAGATGCTAGAGAGTAAACAAAGTTAAATATAGCAATTTTTGTCAATCAAAGGCACACAACTCTGGATATACTGATCTGATCTAGCCCATAACGGATCTCATCCGAGGTCTTGTGATCAAGTTTGATTAAGATTGCTTTAAAATTGTTGATCCTAGAATGCAATCAAACTACATGTGAACGGACGGACCATTGACATTCATCAATCCTAATAGCTCACCATGAGCCTTTGACTCAGGTGAGCTAAAAATCATAACATTGAAGTTTAAGGAACCAACATATACCTGTAAGATCCTTCATCTTTTGTAAATACTTTAATCCTAGGATGTCACTGTACATTGTGAAGTGAGCATGGAACTGCTTTAAGTGTTCACAGTGTAAATAAATGTTATATACTCATGAATGCACTAGAAATATATTATATGATACAGATATAACAATTTCATTTGTGTAATAAATAATATGATAGCATAACACCTGAGAATAACAGATGCCCAATGTCTGTTACATCCATTTCATATAATGATACTTGCATTCATGAATACAATGAGAGAAACAATATTTTTTTTATTTTTTTACACTGTAAAGTAACAAAGAGAGTGAAAGTGCATCAAAGCCAACTAGTCAAGCTAAAACCTCTGACCTATTAACTTTAAATGTAGTGACAAATGCTGCACTAGGATTACATATTGTCTCATTGACATCTCACTATGTATTTTTTCTCACAACAAAAGTGCAATAATATATGATATGTTTCTTTTTTATTTTATTACTAACCAACAATTCTCAACAACAATATCACAGTATATAAAATGGAATCATAATTAAACATTCAGTGTAAAACTATGCATAAATGTATCTCATGGTGCACCAGCACAATAAAGATTATTTGGTTATCTTATTGTAATATATAAATCACAATCTTTCTATTTCATTGAAAACATACGACACTCGCACAATATTTTTTATAAATCAATATGTAATGATAAATCTTTGTTAACATCAATAAACTAGAGCTATCACTAAAAGTGATTTTGACCCCACTAAAGCCTTGTTAGAAAAGTTTATTATAGTAGATTTCTATTTAATAATACTAATGTATCCTTTAAAATACTATTCAATGTACTTATAATGTTCAATCTGAAAGATGGAGTTACATGGAATTTAATTCCTTTAAGTGGATTAAGTTGTCACCTTAAATTGTAAAGCTTGAAAAATGGGATAACTTTGGTACAAGAAGAGATATTTTTATAAATATTCATGATAAAGATATGGTTCTTCTGCTTTTTATATATTTACTTCATATTAATTAATTATCATCTTTCATTGTGTAAAATTATAGGAATCCCTTCAGTGGAGTCATAGATATTGCCTAAATGTTATTAACTGAATGAAAAACAAAAAGAAAATAATTTTATCGCTATTCAGCGCAGAAATTCAGCTATTTAGCTTTTCAATTAAGAATCAAATGTTGTTTTTTTTGTGCCTTTAAATTGGTATAAACCACATTGTGACTTCTCTGCAAATGCATGAATTGTGCTAGTGATTCTTAGATGATTTGCAAGAATCCCAATGTGGTCTTTACCCATTGCAAAAATAATAGCATTCAATTCTTATATTTACATTATTTACAGTAGCTTGCTACAAAAAAAAAAGTGCTTGCTTTTCATCAGTACAAGAAAATCAAAATAAATGTCAGGTTAACAGTATTTTAAACATCTAACTAAATAGAACAGCCAGAAAAACCCGACCACGTTCAATTGTAATTTGCTTTTCAATAAAAATACCGTTCCTGGGTTTTATCTAATATATTGTTACATGCAGTGAAAAATCAAATAGCCGTGTTGATAAAAAAAAAAAGATCTTTATGGTCAGAAAAATTAGTTTTAGCTACTATTTACCCATATTTAAAAAAAAAAACAAACTGGCATTAAATTTTGTGTAAATGATGTCAGATTGCATGTGCAATCTGGTAGATAGGGCCATCCTTGGTATTGTTATGCCAATGTTGTTTATACAACAAAAAGGCCATGAAGGCCCTGTATCGCTCACCTGACCTATTGACCTAAAGATCATCAAGATTAACATTCTGACCAAGTTTCATTAAGATATGGTCATAAATGTGGCCTCTAGAGTGTTAACTAGCTTTTCTATTGATTTGACCTGGTGACCTAGTTTTTGACCCCACAGGACCCAGATTCGAACCTGACCTAAAGATTATCAAGGTTAACATTCTGACCAAGTTTCATGAAGATACAGTCATAAATGTGGCCTCTAGAGTGTTAACAAGCGTTTCTTTTGATTTGACCTGGTGACCTAGTTTTTGACCCCACCTGACCCAGATCAAAACTTGACCTAAAGATCATCAACATTAACATTCTGACCATGTTCCATTAAGATACAGTCATAAATGTGGCTTATACAGTGTTAACTAGCTTTTCCTTTGATTTGACCTGGTGACCTAGTTTTTGGCCCCATCTGACTCAGATTTAAAGTTGACCAAAAGATCATCAAGATTAACATTCTGACCAAGTTTCATTAAGATATGGTCATAAATGTGGCCTCTAAAGTGCTAACTTTTCCTTTAAATTTGAACCGGTGACCTAGTTTTTGACCCCACATGACCCAGATTCGAACTTGACCTAAACATCATCAAGATTAACATTCTACCTAAGTTTCATGAAAATAAAGTCATAAATGTGACCTCTAGTGTTAACAAGCTTTTCCTTTGATTTGACCAATGACCTAGTTTTTGACCCAACCTGACCAAGATTTGAACTTGACTTAAAGATCTTCAAGATTAACATTCTTACCAAGTTTCATTGAGATACGGTCATAAATGTGACATCTAGAGTGTTAACAAGCTTTTCCTTTGATTTGACCTGGTGACCTAGTTTTTGACACCAGATGACCCAATATCAAACTCGTCCAAGACTTTATTGAGGGTAACATTCTGACCAAAATCCATTAAGATTGGGCCCAAATTGTTACCTCTATAGAGTATTAACAAGCTTTTCCTTTGATTTGACCTGGTGACCTGGTTTTTGACCCCAGATGACCCAATATCGAACTCGTCCAAGATCTTACTGAAAGTAACATTCTGACCGAGTTTCATTAAGACTGGGCCAAAAATGTGACTTCTAGAGTGTTAACAAACTTTTCCTTCCATTTGACCTAGTGACCTAGTTTTTTACCCCAGATGACCCAATATCAAACTCGTCCTAGATTTTACTGAGGGTGACATTCTGACCAACTTTCATTAAGATTGGGCCAAAATTGTGACCTCTAGGGTGTTAACAAGCTTTTCCTTTGACTTGACCTGGTGACATTGTTTTGGACCCCAGATGACCCAATATCAAACTCGTCCAAGATTTTATTGAGGGTAACATTCTGACCAAGTTTCATTAAGACTGGGCCAAAATTGTTGACGACGGACGGACACAGGGCGATCACAAAAGCTCACCTTGAGCACTTTGTGCTCAGGTGAGCTAATAATAAACACATTTTTCTTTCCATACATAATATATAGTAAATGTAAATATTTCCTCTTGTTGACAGGTATAATTATATCAAATAACATTAACTATTCACTGTAACTTTTACCTTCCATCAGACATAGAATTCCCTTCTGTGGTTAATAAAAATGTGACAAATTAAGTAATAGGAGTCATATGATATTCCCTTCGGTGGTTTAAGTGTCATCCTCTTTAAGGATTACTACCCGTAATAGGCCTCAATTTCACCGAAAGCGTACATACAACTTGATAATGGAAGTTTTAAAATGTGAAACGATAGAAATAAGGTGCATATTGACAAGTTATATAGTGACAGAAGTTCTCAAAAAAAAATCTTTTAGATTACTGCCTCTGATTATTTTGGTTTTTCATGAGTTATCTCCCTTGAAAACTAGAAAAAAGTAATTTTCTCCCTTTCCTTACAGAGAATTTTAGAATTCTTTTTGATATTTTTATCAGAGTCATATAATGCAGCTTTCTACCGCAAAATTTTCTGGAAACTCAAGTTCAGATTCTCATAATCGAAGAAATGATATACTTCCCATAGGCATCAATGTTAACTTCAATGCCGATTATCTCCCCCAAAAATGATAAAAAATTGAAAAATCTCTCGGTGAAACATTTTTAATTTTGAATGTCTATAAAGTGACCAAATTTCATTTAAATATTATCATCCAGTTACAAGATTTGAATTATGACTATTACACCATGTAATCCTTAATATCAAACTGTGTAGGTATAAGGTTTAACTCAACAAAAACAAAATAAAACCTTTCATATCAAAGAGACAATTTTGTACCAACAAGAGTTGTCCGTAAGACAGCGCGCTCGACTTATGAATTTGTCAAAATTCAATTCATGTATAATGTTCAAGAGATACTGAGAAAATTATTGGGCCTGCTATGTGAACTATTATCCTTACAACCTCTTTTGAAGTTATAATGCAATTATCTTCATTGGTTTCAGATATGTTCATGGAAAACAACAATTTTAACACATTTCCAAGTCAAAATGGGGACTGTTTTTGTTTTATGGAACTTGGTGAGTAAACATACACTATGATCTCAAAGGTTTGTGTGAAGTTCAAATCAAATGCACGACTGGGCTTCAGAAATATAGAAAGGAATGTCAATTTGGGGAAATTTTCCAAGTGAATAAAGGGAACATTTTTTTTTTCAAAACAAAAGTCAGAGTTATAAGACCTGGTATGTGAACTTGTCTTATGAGCCTTAAAACACATTTAGTTTTCAAACTTACATCTGTATACATGGGTTCCAGAGATGGGGCAGGACTGGGCGATGATTCATATATAGACCCCACCCATAAAACAAGGTTTGGTGGGGGTATAATGGGTAAAATTTAATGTTACAATTGTAAAATATCCAAGTTATGTTCACACCAGTATATGCATATACAGGTATACACTTAACTAATCCTCTAACAATTAAGTCTTGTTTTAACAACATCTTTTAAAATACTTCACCAAAACAAGCCTTTATAATAATCTATTGTAAACAACATATTAGAATTACAGCAAAATCAAGTTACGCAATCACATAATTTCATTTATTTTCACACTTACACATATTTCAGAAAAGTCACAAAATACAAATTAATATATAAATTTCATTCATTTAAGTATTTAAACTTGCTCGCATTTTATTTGTAAATTGGAGTCATCTAAAACATTTATTCCAAACTGCCTTTTTGAAAGTGTCATATGGGATAATTATACTGACATGTCAAAATATTTCAGAAGGGGAGTAACTCATCCAAGACACTTTTAACATGAATAATGAACATACCGAATAAAACGTACATTTGCTGTGTATATATTACAGGACTTCACTTCTTTTGTATAAATTTATTAATGTTAAGATACTTTCTATATCATTATATAAACATTTTCACAATATTAACCACAAGTATATGTCAGTAGCTTTAAATGATCAAACCTATAAATTTATTAAATGGACAAAAAGATGTATATATTTTAACTCTAAAGGACACATAAGTTTGATATGGCTGTAATGTTTATGCCAAGTTGTTTAAATATCCATGCATGAATAAGTTACTGCCTGGAATAGAAAAATTATCTAAATCTTTAGTTTCTAAGTGTTACCTTGACCTCTAAGGGCCTGGGTCTTGTGCAAGACATATTGTCTCATCATGGGAAACTTTTATGTAATTGATGGAAAAGTTAAAGGGGACAAACAAACAGACCTTTTTTACTTTTTACATACAATGAGACCTTGACCCTTCTTCAGCTTGGGGTTCAGGTGTTGTGAACCAGATCAACTCATTGTGGGTAATATTTGTACCAAATGATATTAAATCGTTGTTGGATGGTCGGCTTGAGTTGACCTTTGACCTCTGTGATCTTGACCTTTGAGCCAGGGATCTGGTAGTTGCAAATGACCTGACATTGCCTCATGGAGCATATATACATGTATGTGCCAATTAATATTAAAAGCCTGTGATGGATGGCAGAGTTATGTACTGCACACGGAAGTGTGGGAAGGACTGATGGATGGATGAAAAAGTACTATTCCATAGTCCCTAATGGGGACTTATAAACTTAAAATTGAAAATTTGAAACTTTTTGGCACCTGAATGACTGACAATTGATTGGAAAATACCTTATTAAAATCATTTAATGATGAAAAATTAAGTACTTGTGAAGAATCAGAAAACTATTATTCCTATTACCAACCTTGGAATTCTTTAAAATGGTGTAATAATATGACTGGTATTGTTTTATACTTAGAGAAAGCAAGGAAAATCCCTGTTACTGATTCTAAGATGAATCAACAAGAGGGTCACGATGACCCTGTATCGCTCACCTGAGTAATATGAACTACATTTTTCAAATGTCAAACTGATGATTTTTAGAAATTTGGAAGATTTTCCGATGTACAATCAAGTAACCCCTGGGGTCATGATTTGAAAAAAGTTTGTAGAAGTCTACTAGACAATGTTACATATCAAATATCTAATATCTAGGCCTTCTGGTTTATTTTTAGCAAATTTATGAAGATTTCCCCATGTATAATTAAGAAACCCCTGGTGCTGGGTCAATTTGACCCGGGGTGTGTGTGTGTGTGTGTGTGTGTGTGTCAAGATTTGAACAAATTTTGTAGAGGTCCACTAGGCAAGGCTACATGTCAAATATCTAAGCTCTAGGCCTTCTGGTTTATTTCTAGAATTTTTTTTGAAGATTTTCCTATGTAAAATCAAGTGACCCCTGGGGCGGCGTCAATTTTGACCCCCGGGGTCATGATTTGAATAACCATAGTAGAGGTCCACTAGGCAATGCTACATGTCAAATATCTAAGCTCTAGGGCTTCTGGTTTTTGAGAAGAAGATTTTTTAAGATTTTCCTATGTAAAATCATATGACCCCTCGGGCGGGGTCAATTTTGACCCCGGGGTCATGACTTGAACAAACTTGGTAGAGGTCCATAAGGGAATGCTTCACACCAAATATCTAAGGGCTTCTGTTTTTTTTTTTTAGAAGATTTTTAAAGTTTTTCCTTTCGGTTGCCATGGCAACCAGAGTTCTGCATGGAATTCAATTCTTTGAAAAAATTTTGTAGAGCTTCACCCTAAGAACATTCCTGTGAAGTTTGGATGAAATTGGCCTAGCGGTTTATGAGGAGATGTCGTTTAAAGTAAAAGTTTACGGACAGACAACAGACGACGGACTGTGAGTGATCACAATAGCTCACCCTGAGCCTGTGGCTCAGGTGAGCTAAAAATAAGGTTTATGTTATTAACATAGGGTATACATGTAATTGAACAAGAGGACCATGATGGTCCTGAATCGCTCACCTCTTCCCACATGACCCAGTTTTGAGTATGACGTCATTATTTGACATAGTGACCTAGTTTTTGAGCTCATGTGACCCAGTTTTGAACTTGACTTGACCTAGATATTATCAAGATAAAAATTCTGACCAATTTTCATAAAGATCCATTGAAAAATATGGTCTGTACAGAGGTCACAAGGTTTTTCTATTATTTGACCTATTGACCTAGTTTTCGAAGGTATGTGACCCTGTTTTGAACTTTACCTAGATATCATCAAGGTGAAGATCTCATGAAAAATATGGCCTCTAGAGAGGTCACAAGGTTTTTCTATTTTTATACCTACTGGCCTAGTTTTTGACCGCATGTGACCCAGTTTTGAAACTCACCTAGATATCATCAAGGTGAACATTCAGATCAATTTTCATGAAGATCCATTGAAAAATATGGCCTCTAGAGAGGTCAAAAGATTTTAATAATTTTAGATCTACTGACCTAGTTTTTGACCGCAGTTGACCCAGTTTCAATCCTGACCTAGATATCATCAAGATGAACATTTAGACCAACTTTCATACAGATCCCATGAAAAGTATGGCCTCTAGAGAGGTCACAAGGTTTTTTTATTATTTGACCTACTGACCTAGTTTTTTAAGGCACGTGACCAAGTTTCAAACTTGACCTAGATATCATCAAGGTGAACATTCTGACCAATTTTAATGGAAATCCATTCACAAGTATGGCCTCTAGAGAGGTCACAAGGTTTTTCTATTTTTAGACCTGCTGACCTAGTTTTTGTCCGCACATGACCCTGTTTCGAACTTGACCTAGATATCATCAAGATGAACATTCAGACCAATTTTTATACAGATCCCATGAAAAATATGGCCTTTAGAGAGGTCACAAGGTTTTTCTATTATTTGACCTACTGACCTAGTTTTTTAAAGCACGTGATCCACTTTCGAACTTGACCTAGATATCATCAAGATGAACATTCAGACCAACTTTCATACAGATCCCATGAAAAATATGGCCTCAAGAGAGGTCCCAAGGGTTTTCTATTATTTGACCTACTGACCTAGTTTTTGAAGACACGTGACCCACTTTCGAACTTGACCTAGATATCATCAAGGTGAACATTCTGACCAATTTTCATGAAAATTCTCATGAAATATATGGCCTCTAGAGAGGTCACAAGGTTTTTCTATTTTTAGACCTACTGACCTAGTTTTTGACCCCACGTGACCCAGTTTCGAACTTGACCTAGATATCACCAAGATGAACATTCAGACCAACTTTCATACAGATCCCATGAAAAATATGGCCTTTAGAGAGGTCACAAGTTTTTTCTATTATTTGACCTACTGACCTAGTTTTTGATGGCACGTGACCCAGTTTCAAACTTGACCTAGATATCATCAAGGTGAACGTTCTGACCAATTTTCATGAAGATCTTGTGAAATATATGGCCTCTAGAGGGGTCACGAGGTTTTTCTATTTTTAGACCTACTGACCTAGTTTTTGACCGCACGTGACCCAGTTTCGAAGTTGACCTAGATATCATCAAGATGAACATTCAGACCAACTTTCATACAGATCCCATGAAAAATACGGCCTTTAGAGAGGTCACAAGGTTTTTCTATTATTTGACCTACTGACCTAGTTTTTGACGGCAGGTGACCCATTTTCGAACTTGACCTAGATATCATCAAGGTGAACGTTCTGACCAATTTTCATGAAGATCTTGTGAAATATGGCCTCTAGAGAGGTCACAAGGTTTTTCTATTTTTAGACCTATTGACCTAGTTTTTGATGGCACGTTACCCAGTTTCAAACTTGACCTAGATATCATCAAGGTGAACATTCTGACCAATTTTCATGAAGATCTTGTGAAATATATGGCCTCTAGAGAGGTCACAAGGTTTTTCTATTTTTAGACCTACTGACCTAGTTTTTGAAGGCACGTGACCCAGTTTCGATCTTAACCTAGATATCATCAAGATGAACATTCTGACCAACTTTCATAAAGATCCAATGAAAAATGTGACCTCTAGAGTGGTCACAAGCAAAAGTTTACGGACGCACGCACGCACGGACGGACGACGGACACTGCGCGATCACAAAAGCTCACCTTTGTGACAGGTGAGCTAAAAACATAAAATTTCATTAAATGTTTTTGCCACAACTGACATTTATCAAAGGTTGTTAAAAATATCAACAGTCACCATGTTTATTATCTATGAATCTAGTTACAATGCAAATACAGGACAATAGTGCCTTTGCAGGAAGTCATTTTCTCATTTAGCAGTAACTGTTGGTATTGGCCTTCAAACTTAATTATCAAATAAATTATAAACTATGTCTTTTGTGCAGACTGTTCAAATCCTTTCCCCATTCACCTTTTTACAGTTTCTGATTCATAGAACACACAGATCATCAGCAATGCCAAGATTTGTACTCCCAAGATTTGTTTGAGTACAGATAATAACATTGTCTTTGTTTTGAAGCTGTCCCTTCTCACATCCTAACTTGTGAGTACTAACTTGTGAGCAAATTCATGACCATCATTTTATTATTCCTTCCAAACCATCATCAGGTAGCAAGGGAGTCTTTGAATGCCATGTTGATGATTTTCTTTGTGAACTCCACCAGTGAAGTCACCATATAATACATATCATTGCTTTGATCTTCATCTGTGAAGTAAGTATGGAACATAGTATATTAAGGTTACAGGTGCTAAAGCAGTCATAAACTTAACTAAAATGTCAAGAACATTCATATAGAGCAAATATATAAAGTGTAATCTGAAGCAATAAGAAACAGAAAAGAAAGAAGTTGAGCAGGCGACTGAGGGTCTAAACAGACTACCCCATTCATTTTGCTTGGATGCAGATGATCAACTTAACATTTATTTTTCTTAATGATGATTACACTTCACAGTCTCTATTTCCTACTTATTTTCTGTGCAGCTTTAAATAGGTCAACCTTTGAATCATTTTCTTTTTGGTGAGGAGGCTGATCTATACATGTGCACTCTTTATGAATAAATATTGGAAAATTCTGGAACCTGTGATTTGTTGAAAAAGTAGGAAATGTTACCAACAAGAGCTGTCACTATTGGTGACAAATACCCCCGAAGCATGCCCAAGAATACCACAACAGTTGTCTGCACAAAAAAATCACACATTATTTTGTGACCTTTACCTTGACATGAGAGACCCGGGTCATAAGTGTGACACACCATCTCAATATGGTCAACATTTGTGTCAAATTATTTTCAAATCCCTTGGTAAATGGCAGAGTTATGACCAGACAAGAAACACCTTTGACTTCTAAGTGTGACCTTGACCTTGAAGCTAGGGGTCTGGGTCTTGCGCATAACACATCGTCTCAATATGGGGAACATTTATTCCAAGTTATAAGAAACAGACCATGTTAAACTTTAACCTAAATGTGTGACCTTGACCTTAGAGCTAGGGGTCTGGATCTTGTGCATGACATGTTGTCTCATTATAGGGAATATTTATACCAAGTAATTTTAAAATCCCTTCATCAATGGCAGAGTTATGGACCAGACACTAAACAGACCCTGTTAACCTTTAACTTCTAAGTGTGACCTTAACCTTGGAGCTAGGGGGCTTTTTCTTGCGCATGACACATTTCATTATGGTAAACATTTACGCCAAGTTATTTCAAAATCCCTTCTTGGATGGTAGAGTTATGGACCAAACACGAAACAGACCCTGTTAACCTTTGACTTCTAAGTGTGACCATGACCTTGGAGCTAGGGGTCTGGGTCTGGCGCAAGACACGTTGTCTCATTATGGTGAACATTTATGCCAAGTTATTTTAAAATCCCTGTATGGATGGCAAAGTTACAGCCCAGACAAGAATTTACACGGACAGTGCGATTTTTATATGCCCACCTTTGGGGGCGTAAAAATACCAGATATTGCCTACCAGATACTGAAATACTACTTTGCTTAGTAAGAACTTTTTTACTTATCCTTGACTATTATTATAATAATGCATGGCTTCATGGGCTTCCTGCAGGGCAGTGTTTATATTAAGGTGCTCACCTTTGCCCAAATTAAAACTTTGCATAAAGAGGTTCCTGTTATCTTTCTACACCATCAAAGCTTGAAAAGTTTCATATAAACACCTTACATGTATTTGTGTGTCCTGAAACACAGTGCAGAAATCCAGAATAGTATAACTTACCGAATTCATGTAGATCAATGATCAACTCTTTGAACATATCCATTATACTTGAGAAAAAGTTCTGTCGTTCCTTAACATTGTCAATCACAGACAGCACATGTCGGATCATGGTAATCACGTAATTCAAGCTCAGGCTATTCTTTACACATACCTGGAATACAAACAAATAAGACTGAAGACAAACTGTTATTAACTCATTCCTAGAACACACAGCTCAATTATGTTTAAATTGTTCTTTACAGGTACATAGAACACAAACACATAGCTCAAAGTTAGACAGCTGTTTACTCATTTCAAGACTTAAAACACAAACAGAATGCTCAAAGTTGGACTGTTATAAAAATTTTCCTAGAAGAACAAATGGCTCAATGTTAGATTGTTCTTTATAAGCACCCAGAATACAAATACATTCCTAGAACACACAGCTCAATATTAAATTGTTCTTTACAAGTACCTAGAACACAAGCACTTAGCTCAAAATTGGACAGTTGTTTACTCATTTGAAGAACACACAGCTCAACATTAAGATTGTTCTTTATAAACGCCCAGAACACAAATACATAGCTTAAAGTCAGACTGTTATTTACTCATTCCTAGAACACACAGCTCAACGTTAGATTGTTCTTTACAAGACTTAGAACACAAACAAATAGCTCAAAGTTGGACTGTTTTTAACAAAGGCTTAAAATACAAACTCATACTGTAAAGTAATTTAATTTTGTGGGCACAGATTTAGGCAAAATTGACTATGAAATCCATAATCAAAGGCCTGAAGGGCCTGAGTCCGCTTATGATTGATGTACTGACAGTATAGTCTACCAGTTTCAGTTTGTTTTTAGTTTTTTTCCCCAACTAAAGAGAGATTTTGTTACAATATATGAAATGAACATTCGGTCGATGCCTAGTAAAACTTTGATTGACATTATACAAGTATTTAAACCTAATATATTTCTCTAAAATTGAAGAGTGGTTCGCAGAAATAACAAGAGGACCATGATGGTCCTGAATCGCTCACCTCTTCCCACATGACCAAGTTTTGAGTATGACGTCGTTTTTTCTATTATTTGACATAGTGACCTAGTTTTTGAGCTCATGTGACCCAGTTTTGAACTTGACCTAGATATTATCAAGATAAAAATTCTGACCAATTTTCATGAAGATCCATTGAAAAATATGGTCTCTAGAGAGGTCACAAGGTTTTTCTATTATTTGACCTATTGACCTAATTTTCGAAGGTACGTGACCCTCTTTTGAACTTGACCTAGATATCATCAAGGTGAACATTCTCACTAATTTTCATGAAGATCTCATGAAAAATATAGCCTCTAGAGAGGTCACAAGGTTTTTCTAATTCATACCTACTGGCCTAGTTTTTGACCGCACGTGACCCAGTTTCGAAACTGACCTAGATATCATCAAGGTGAACATTCAGATCAATTTTCATGAAGATCCATTGAAAAATATGGCCTCTAGAGAGGTCAAAAGATTTTAATAATTTTAGACCTACTGACCTAGTTTTTGACCGCAGTTGACCCAGTTTCAATCCTGACCTAGATATCATCAAGATGAACATTCAGACCAACTTTCATACACATCCCATGAGAAGTATGGCCTCTAGAGAGGTCACAAGGTTTTTTTATTATTTGACCTACTGACCTAGTTTTTGATGGCACATGACCCAGTTTCAAACTTGACCTAGATATCAATAAGGTGAACATTCTGACCAATTTTTATGGAGATCCATTCACAAGTATGGCCTCTAGAGAGGTCACAAGGTTTTTCTATTTTTAGACCTGCTGACCTAGTTTTTGACCGCACATGACCCTGTTTCGAACTTGACCTAGATATCATCAAGATGAACATTCAGACCAATTTTCATACAGATCCCATGAAAAATATGGTCTTTAGAGAGGTCACAAGGTTTTTCTATTATTTGACCTACTGACCTAGTTTTTGAAGGCACGTGACCCACTTTTGAACTTGACCTAGATATCATCAAGATGAACATTCAGACCAACTTTCATACAGATCCCATGAAAAATATGGCCTCTAGAGAGGTCACAAGGTTTTTCTATTATTTGACCTACTGACCTAGTTTTTGTAGGCACGTGACCCAGTTTCGAACCTGACCTAGATATCATCAAGATGAACATTCTGATCAATTTTCATGAAGATCTCATGAAATATATGGCCTCTAGTGATGTCACAGGGTTTTTCTATTTTTAGACCTACTGACCTAGTTTTTGACCGCACGTGACCCAGTTTCGAACTTGACCTAGATATCATCAAGATGAACATTCAGATCAACTTTCATACAGATCCCATGTAAAATATGGCCTTTAGAGAGGTCACAAGGTTTTTCTATTATTTGACCTACTGACCTAGTTTTTGACAACACGTGACCCAGTTACGAACTTGACCTAGATATCATCAAGGTGAACGTTCTGACCAATTTTCATGAAGATCTTGTGAAATATATGGCCTCTAGAGAGGTCACAAGGTTTTTCTATTTTTAGACCTACTGACCTAGTTTTTGATGGCACGTGACCCAGTTTCGAACTTGACCCAGATATCATCAAGGTGAACATTCTGACCAATTTTCATGAAGATCTTGTGAAATATATGGCCTCTAGAGAGGTCACAAGGTTTTTCTATTTTTAGACCTACTGACCTAGTTTTTGATGGCACGTGACCCCGTTTCAAACTTGACCTAGATATCATCAAGGTGAACATTCTGACCAATTTTCATGAAGATCTTGTGAAATATATGGCCTCTAGAGAGGTCACAAGGTTTTTCTATTTTTAGACCTACTGACCTAGTTTTTGATGGCACGTGACCCAGTTTCGAACTTGACCTAGATATCATCAAGATGAACATTCTGACCAACTTTCATAAAGCTCCCATGAAAAATGTGACCTCTAGAGTGGTCACAAGCAAAAGTTTACGGACGGACGCACGGACGGACGGACGACGGACACCGCGCGATCACAAAAGCTCACCTTGTCACTTTGTGACAGGTGAACTAAAAATGTTGAAAGTACAAACTACAATTTGACAGATGACACTAAGATACTGCCCTTTCCCCCTTTTTTAAATTTTTTCCAGAAAAACATTTGCCTCGGGCATTCCCAAAAGAGGCAATTACGGCTGGTATATATTCGCAAAAGGAAAAATTTGAATATGACAATTTATAATATTAAAATTTTACAGTGGGGGTTTTCCCACATAAATATGTAAGGAAGGGACGAAAAAAACAAAAAATTTTACAGAAAATTTATAAGGGGCCTTTGGCGACCCCCTTTGTAAAAAGTTAGGAAACTGTTAAATCAAAAAAAAATAAGTGATGTAAAATTTAAAGTATACTTACTTTCCCTTTAAAGAGATACATGAAAGTAAATGCTGTTTGTGCCCAATATAAAGTGAAACCCGATATTAATAAATGCAGTTTTTTTTTATTTAAAACAACCCTTTTTTCACTTCAGACTTGTTAACCCCCTTAAAAAATTCATGTCTTTTTAAACCCGAATCCATCCATTTTCCCAATTACCCCTTTTTAATTAAAGGAAGCCCAGACGGGCCCAGACGGGCAGAAAAAATTTTTTTGAGCCATTTTTCCCGTGGCCCGGTAGCAGGGGGGTGTGGGGGGGGGAGTTTCTTTCCGTTTTAAATTGCAGTAAATTTTGGGAAAGGGGCCTTTGGGGCCGGGTGAAAAAGGGGCCCAAATTTTATAAAACTGTAAATGGCAATAGGGGGAAGGGTGGGGAGGATACCCCCCTGGCAAAAATTTTTTTTTGGGGAAAAATTACCACAAAAATTTTTGGGAATATGAAAGCCCCTGAAAACAGCCTTTGGTGCGATTTTAACGAAAATCTTCTGTTTAAATTTCAAAATATTACTTAATTTTTTTCCCTAGAAATTACAATTCCAAAGTTTTACTGTCACCCCACCCTTTTTTATTTTCAGATAAAGCCTCGGGACTAAAATAAAAGACGGGTTTATAAAATTAAATTTTAGGTGTAATAAAAATAAATTCTAGAATTTTTTCTTTTACAAAAATATCTATCATGAAATGTTACTTAAATTTTAAAAAATTTCAAAACACAGCTCGATTTTTAACCCAAAATTTTAAATATCCGGAATATTACACTTTTCTCCATTTTCAACAAAATTTTTTACAAATTGTAAAGATACAAAGACATTTAGCAGCAATTGGCATTATCGGGCCCTTTTAAATTTTAAGGGTTTTTAAATTACCTCTTATTTAAATTTTTTCAAAAAAACCGTTTTTTCCCCGTTCGTCAAAGCACCAAACATAGACGATCTATTTTGGGGGTTTTTCAAAAACTACAAAAAATACAATTTAATGTTTCGCCGATTTTTTTTATTTCTCAAAAAAATCAGAAATAAAATAAATTTTTAATATCAGTAGAAAATAAACAAACCAGTAAGAGCTTCTTTTTCCCCGATTTTTATCATTTTTTCCCTGACTGCAAAATTAACCCACCCCCCAAAGTCGAGAAGCGTTTTTATAAACGGTAAACGCTTGTTCCCCCGACAAGTTCCAGAAAGGTATTTAGGATTCACCCCGCGAAGTCTCACGGAAAATTAACTACTGCACATATCTTTTTTCGGGTCATTTAAAATAAGCTGCCCCAAAAATTAAATTTCATCGATGGGGGTAAACTCTGATAACAGACTTTCAAAGGGGGTTTTTCAGAGGTACCCACTCAATAAAATACTAAAAGAATGTTCTGGAACTATTTTTGCTTTTCCCCTGGTGTTACCAACCCTTTTGTAATCTGCCCCCTTTCATAAAATGCACAGCGCAATCAATTTGTTATTTACGCAATGATTTTTAAGGATTTTTTTTTGGGAAACGGACAGGGAACCCAATGGATTTTTTTGGGCCCAAATAAGTTAATTTTCATTTTTTATTTGAATTTGTAAAACATCATATTTGCTATTTTGGACAAAAGGGCAAAAATTCGTCACCAAATCATATTTTCAATGTTTTAAACCAAAATCCCCCCAAAATCTTTATCGTTTTTAATGTTTAAAAGGTTACCGGGAAAAAAAATACTGGTTTTATTCAAAGTTTTGCCAATTCAAGCCCAAAATATGACAGTTTACATCGATATTGGTCATAGCAAATAGGTTTGATATAAATGAACTCATTCGATAAATAAACCCTCTTTGAAATTAGAGACAATCTAAGGGAAACCCTACATAAATTCGCTGTTTGGGTGAGGCCATTTAAGAATAGAAATGGGGTCGGAAATTTGTAAAACCTTTGACAGCGTTAGCCGACTAAAAAATTTGCCCCATGTGAATATAAATTTTTTTTCTGAATTTTTATTTTAAAACAGGTCCAAAAAAATTAAATCAAAAAGAGGGTTTGTTTTGTACTTTTTTGCCATTTTTTCCCTTTTAAAAAAACATACGATGTGAAAAAATTTTTTAAATCAACTTTATAAAATGAAACCTTAGCATTTCCCGAATTTTTTTCAATGTGCATCCCGAGGCAAATTTGTGGGTGGTTTTGGTGTGTATGGGTGTGTGGGTTTTGGGGGGGGGGGGGTGTACGGGCAGCCCTAAAGATGATAGTCTAAAAAAAAATTACCCTTTTTACCTTTAAAACTTTTTAAAAAAATAGATCTACCAAAAGGAAGATCGCCGTGAAGTCACGCTTTAAACCCATCTGTTTTTTCTATGGTAGGCAAAAAAATTTTTCTACAAAATTGTTTGGGGTACTTTTTGAAAAACACTGTAAGTTTAAATGGTTTTTATACTTAAACCCTTTTATTTTGAAACTAGAAGTGTCTGTAGGGCACGGGGTTTCCCCCCCCGGTAAAATTTCTCCCAAAAAAGGGGCAAAAAATTCAAATGTTTGTAATCTCAGTTTGAGGGTATAGCCCCCAAAAAACATTTTAAAGAAAAGGATTTATTATTCAGACCCTATACTTTTTAGCTATTTCAAACACAAACAAAGAACCACTTTTTTGGCTATTTCAAGGGCCCCTAACTCTGTAATAAAGCTAAGAAATTTTTAAAAAAGAATGCCAAGTTGCAAAGGCACATCACGATAAAGACTCCAGCAAAGGTTTTCTGAATTTAAATCAAATCTTTTTTAGCAAACACTAATTAAGGGGAAAAAATGCATTTTTTGCTATTTCCGGGCCATAACTTTAAAAATGGGGGGAAAGCCCGCCAAAAAAATTTGAGGTGTGCAAGTTAAATCATGAATTTAAAAATCATGCAAGTTTTCAACCATTTTATTTAAAATTCTTTTTGAGCTAGGTGGGGTCACAAAGCGAAAATTTTTACATTTTTGACTATTTTCAGGGGCCTAAATTAAAAAAAAAGGGGGCGACCCAAACGAAAAATAGGAAATGCCCCAAATTCTTTCCAAAGATTAAAAACTCATGCAAGGTTTCCCTGAATTTTTAACAAAATTTTTTGAGCAAAGGGATGTCACAAGGTGAAAATGTTTCATTTTTTTTACTATTTCCGGGGGCCCTAACTCTGAAAAAAGGGGGCGGAGCAAGATGAAAAATAGGGGGTGCGTAAGTTCAAACAAAGATTAAGAAAACATGCAAGGGTTTAGAATTTAAATCCCAAAAAATTTTTTTAGCAGGGGTGGGCACAAGGTGAAAATGTGCATTTTTTGGGCATTTTTGGGGGCCCAAAACCGGGAAAAAAAGGGCGGGGCCAATGAAAAAAAAGGGGGTGCGTAAGTTCAATCAAGATTAAAACTCAGCAAGGTTTCATGAATTTAAAACAAATATTTTTGAGCTAGGGGTGTCCAAGGTAAAACTGTGCTTTTTGACTATTTTAAAGGGGCCCCTAACTCTGAAAAAAGGGGCGGAGCCAGAAAGAAAAATAGGGGGGCGCAAATTTTTATATTTATGATTTAAAACTCATGCAAGGTTTCATAAATCAAACAAATACTTTTTGACCCAGGCCCTGTCCCCAAGGTAAAAATGGCATTTTTTTTAAATATATCGGGGCCAAACTCGAAAAAAAGGGGCGGAGCCAAAGGAAAAATAGGAGGTGCACAAGACCTATTATGATAAAAAACTAATGCAAGGTTTCATCAATTTATACAAATACTTTTCGAAACTAGGCCCCCGTCACGAACTTCGGACGCACAGACGGATGGACAAGACCAAATCTATATGCCCCCACCACTCATGGGGGGGGGCACAATAATTATTAAAAGTAACTTATAGATTGCTTGTATATAAACTTTCCAATGATAAAAAAAAATACTGATAAAAAAATCACATAATTTGTGATTTAAAAGGGTAACTGGGGGTAATAGGCCTCAATTTCATCAAAAGCTACATACAACTTTATCCCTGGAAGCTTTAAAAAAATGTCAAAAGATAGAAAAATTTTTATTAATTTTTATTTTTTTAAACCCCATTTTTAAAAACCCCTCTTTTCATCACTGTACACTTTTTTAAAAAGGGTTTTCGAATAAATTGCAAAAAAAACAAAAAAAAACCCTATACAAAATAATGCATTCCACATTAACAAAAATCTGAATGAAAACCCGTATAATTTAAAAAAAAAAACAAGGTAAAAAAAAAAAAAAAAAAAAAAAAAAATGTATCGGTCAGTTAACAAAATATTGTACAAAGAAGTGGGTTTGAGCAGGCTTTTTGAAAGCAGCTAGCGTGTCAGCTCCCTGATCTTGACAGGAAGAGAGTTCCAAAGCTTTGGAGCAGTGCACGAAAAGCTGCGATTGCCATACATCATGGTATTAGATTTGGGCATAACCAGTGACAGCGTGTCTTGCGATCTTAGGTCCTGACCGGTTTATACACTTCTAGCATATCCCTAATAAGGCAGGGGACTGATGTGTAACGCCTTAAAGGTGTGGGTCAGAACCTTGTACTGCACCCTGTATTTCACTGGCAACCATGAAGCTCCTTCAGACCGGTGTTATATGATTGCGACGGGGCGTCTTAGTGATTACGCGAGCTGCAGTGTTCTGGACATGTTGCAACTTGTTAAGTTGCTGTTTGGTATACCACTTAACAAGGCATTACAGTAGTCTAAACCGTGAAGTAACACAGGCGTGTTTATAAGGGTTTTTGTGGCATCACTGGTAAATACCCGTCTGATGTGACCTATTCTGCGAAGTTGTGCATATCCAGCCCGCACAACCGAGTTGACTTGTTGTTCCATATCCATACCGCTGTCAAATACTGCTCCAAGATTCCTAACACATTTCGTGGATTTATCACAGAATCACCGACCTTCACAGAAACGTCATCAATGTAACTTGGAGTTACGCTTTGATGTCAATAGCATTACCTCAGTTTTGTCAGCATTGAGCTTCAGCATGTTGGAATTCATCCACGACACAATTTCAGTCAGACAGCTCTCAATGCGGCGCAAAGCTTCACTTCTGGCCACAGCCTCTATCGCTTAAAAGATAGGTATAATTGAGAGTCATCAGCGTAGAAATGATGAAGAAGTCCATGACGTCTGCATATGGCACCCACGGGTTTAGTGTACATGATATAGTTCTTTGGACCAAGCACTGATCCCTGGGCACACTGTATTTCATCAACGAGGCGTCGACAACTCACCATCAACGCATACAGTTTGATAGCGGTCACTAAGATATGATGACATCCATGCAGTGCTTTGTCTGTGACTCCAAAATGATGTCGAGCCGGTGTAACAGTGTTTGGTGATCAATCGTGTCGAAAGCCGCAGAAAGATCGAGTAGCACGAGGACTGTTACAGAATTCTGATCGAGAGATTGAGATGTCATTCTGTACCTTTATCAAAGCCGACTCAGTTGAATGAAACTTTCTGTAAGCAGACTGCAGTCCCTCATGTAGCTCATTTTCACTCAAGTGCCGCTCAAGACGCGCATCTACTACCTTTTCTAAGATTTTTGAAATGAAAGGGAGGTTAGATACAGTCTGTAGTTTTTGAGAATGTTTGGTTCAAGACCTGGTTTCTTAAGCAGGGGTCTTATCCTAGCACTTTTAAACTCTTTTGGTACATAACCTAATTCCATTGATGTATTATGATGTTTGTTATCAGCGCAAGAGCTCGTCGAGACATTTCTTCAGAAGCCATGTTGGTAAAGGGTCAAGTTCGCAGGATTTTGTTTGGAGATTTTTGTATAATTTGTTCTACCTCTTCTATCGTTGTAGGAGCCAAATCATAAGACAGTTTGCTACTTCTTGGTGTTCGGACAATGCAAGTCTACTGAATCACGATCAGTTTGGCTATGCGAAATAATATCATTCCTATGTCTCAATTTTCTCGATGAAAAAGTCACTAAACTTCTGCGCAAGTTCCTTTGGTGATGTGTTAGAGGACGGAAGCATCTTGGCTGTCTCCTAGTAGATTTTTGGTTATCTTGCCAAACTTTTGTGGTCAGTGCCACACGACTTCACCTTATCAGAGAAGTAGTCGGTTCGGGCCTGAATTAGGAGTTTATTCATGGTAGCACATTGTTCCCTATAAAGTTGATGGTCGATTGTTAGTTTTGATTTACGCCACTTCCGCTCAAGCTTGCGTTTTAAGTGTTTAGCCTCATGAAGTTCGTCTGTAAACCACGGACAGCTAGGTCGAAGAACGATAGTTTTTGTGCGTAAAGGAGCGTGTTTATCTATCAGTAAGGATAATCCTTTTGAAATAAGGTGCATACTGACAAGTTATATAGTGACAAAAGTTCTCAAAAATTTCCTTTAGATTACCTCTCCTATTTTGTTATCTCCCCTGAAAACTAGAAAAAAAAAATATGATTTTCTCCTTTTCCCTATGGGGAATATTAGATTTGTTTTTGATATTTGTATCAGAATCGTTTAATGCAGCTTTGTACTGCAAAATGTTCTCAAAACTCAAGTTCAGATTCTCATAATCAAAGAAATTATATATTTTCCATAGGCATCAATGTTAACTTCAATACCCATTATCTCCCCAAAAAATGATAAAATTTGAAAAATCTCTTGGTGAAAAGTTTTTAATTTTGAATGTCTTTAAAGTGACCAAATTTTATTTAAATATTACCATCCAGTTACAAGATATGAAATATGGCTATTACACCATGTTATCCTTAAGAAAGTTTAGGCCCTTAGAAAAACATCACTTTTTACAAAAAACATGGACGTTTGGCGGCCCACCCGATCACTGTCTTATCAGTTGTAACAAGAGCTGTCCGTAAGACAGGCAATGCTCAACTATTTGAATTACTGTTTCAGAAGCAGGAAAATGTTAACCTAAATGTTAAAATATCTATAGAGTTTCAATCCAGTATCTGCATTAGTTTTGGAGATAGTAACTTGCATGCAAAACTTTAACCAGAAGTTTTACCATACGCAGCTTTTCATGGAATTACACACTAGTGTATCATTGCAGGTTCCATGTGCACCGCCGTATGAACACATCTGCAGATGTCTCTAAATTGTTTTTTGTACTTTTAGCATGTGTAAATGTTGAGTTCTGCTCAACCCGGGGCTAGAGGGCGTGGACGGTAGCATCAATTTTCACTATCGTCCATGAACAGGCTCAATCAAACTGAGCCTGCAACATTTTCATTTTTGTCGTGTTGAACGACCTGTGGAGTTTACACTTTTTCTATTTTATGTTCAAAAGGGGCTATAATTTGACCAAAATGCCAGAGTTATGGGACTTGATGCAATAAACTAGTTTTATAACCCTAAAAGCACATGTGAAGTTTCAATTTAATATCTGCATTTGTTCTGCAGATAGTAACTTGCACGCAAAACTTTAACCAGAATTTTCTAAGTCTAAAAGGGGGCATAACTGCCCAAAATACATGTCCGAGTTATGGGACTTGACCCAATGAGGTTGGTATTCAGTGAAAATGACTTCCGTTTATACTGCTCTAGTGTTAAAATGGAAGTTACAGTTAAAGGAATAATTCTTATTTTGAATTTTTACATCTTTAGCTGATTAGAAAGCTTCAAAGGTGTAACATTATAAAGCATTTTTCATGTTATTATTTTGAATTCTTTGAATTAAATAATTTACAAAGAATTCTCTGCTATGTATTATCTTTTTTATATTTTGAGTTGAATACTTGGTGCATATAATTGCAGAATTTAAGTTTCACTTTTTTTTTTTTTTTTTTACTACTGTAGAATACCCTGTTTTTACTGCTGTAAAAGGCACTGTTTTTACTGCTTTTTTTGCTTTCTGTAGGTTTACTACAGTAATTTTGTTTTGCTGCTGTAAAATTAATTTACTGCTGTAAGAATTTTTTTTACTGTAGTCAATTTCACCATTTTTACTGCTGTAAAATACGCCATTTTAACTGCTAATTTACACCCTTACAGAAACAAGCCTCTGTGGCGTACATGCTGCGTATGCAGGAGGTCACTAGAAACATTTTCAAGTACGCAGCACAGACTCTAAAAATTTTAAGGGAGTACACTCCCATGTACGCGGGAGGGACTTGTACAAAAAATAGTACACGGAAGTAAAACCGCAGATATTTTGAAATTTTGTCCCGTACACTTCATATACCGGGAAAAGACTTTTCCAATTCTTTTGGCTTTTATACGGGTTTTTTTTTTTTATAATTTAAAAAGCCCGGAAGTAAACTTAATAACGCAAAAGGGACTTTTTTCTTTTTCTTTTGGTTTTTTATATTTTAGTTTTTTTTTTAGGTAAAAGCTAAAGGGACATTTCTGCGGGAAAGGGTTTTTACATTTTTTTTTTTTTTTTAAGCAAAAACTTGTTTTTCCGAAAAATTTTTAACTTAATAGCATAGAGTAGTTCAGTTTACCGTTTTCCCTAAACCCAATAAACCAAATTTTTTTTTTTTCAAACTATTTGAAATTTTTTCTTTTGGAAAAGGGCTTACATCTTAGGGGATTTCGGCCTCCCACTTTGCTTTGCAGTGAAAAAATTTATTTCTTTTTCATTTAAAATTTAAATCCTGGAGCTTTCTAATTTGGGAAAATTTTGAAATCCCCCCCTTTTTTATTTGAATTTTCTTTGCTTTAAACTTTTTTGTAATCCCATGAAATAATTACCAAATAATCCCTTTCAGCGCCTGAATGAGAAAATTTTATACTGTCACTGTTCTTTAAAATATTTCCTTAAGAAAAAACACCTTCTACAGTTTTATAAAGGCTTTAATCCTTTTGTTAAAATAATTAAGGCCTCACCAAATTAAAAAAATTGTTCATCGGGTTTGCCCCCTCGTAAATTTTTAGAATGTTTTTTTTAATTGCGCTCGCCCCCTTGGAAAAAAAAACAATCCAAAAATTTTTTTTTGGGGCTACCTTTTCCGGGCGTAAAAGTGTAAAAAATGCCCTTTTAAAAAATTCCAGTCCTAGATTTGTTCTCAAATGGATTTTTAAACCAAAAAAAAACAAACTACGCAACAATCCCTCATAATAAATCATAACACTTTATTTTGTTTTCTTAAAGGTTTTTTTTCCCCTTGATTTCAGTTACGCCCCTTTTTTCAAATGTTTTTCCAAGTTAAAATGCTACAAAAACCCGATTTATTTCATTTTAAAAAGGGGTGAAAAAAAGCAAAACTAATTTTTTTGATAAAATCAATCTACATTAAATTTGGTAAGGGTAAATCTTTTAGCCCTGTCACTTATCTTTTTTCTGGGTTTTTTTTTTGTCCAAATTACAGCATTTTTCATACGAAAGTTTTTGGTTTGGGGGAAGGAATTTACATTATCCAGCAGTTTCGCCACAAGAGTACACAGCATGTATGCAGCAGGCTACACAGCATGTACCCGCAGACTCGGGCCAGAGTACACACAGCCCATGTACCCGCAGGCTCATTTGCATGTGAAAAGTGTATGTGCCGCGAAACATGCTGCGTACTATTCCCCATACTAATTTCCCTCCAGTGTACTCCTGTGTACTATGTAGTCCACAGCATGTACGCAGCAAGTAGTACGCGGCAGAGCTCTTTTGCATGTAAAAAGTGTACTACAAACGACAAATCGGTGTATGTGCGGTGTATATCCTGCTACTATTTAAACCCCTTTTGATTCAGTACACATCAATCTACGCTGTATGTACACAGCAAGAGTACGCAGCAGGCCTTTTTCTTCTGTAAGGGCATATTTCAAACAGTAATACTGTAGGTTTACTGGAGTAAAATCGAATTTACAGTGCCTTTATCTATGTTGTTTTAAATTTGAGTTGAACGGTATTTTAAGGGATTTACTGCTGTAAAATTTGGAAAATTACTGTCCAAATACTGCTGTAAGATTTCGTACGGGTTAAAATTAATCAAGTGCATGTAGTTTCTGAAATACACCTTGTTTTTTAGGTACACACTAAACTTTTACCAAATATTCTAGGTTGAAAACGTATCATATTTTGTATTAAACTCAGTCAAGATTATTTTTTATTTCAATAGGTTAGATGACACAAAAGCCTTATGTAAAGTTTTAATCCAACACATATATTGGTTGCTAAGATACAGGGTTTTCCCTGACGCACAAATCCTGCATCATAGTCGCACTTTTCTGAGAAATGACCCGTAAAAATAAATTCTGTGTGTCACAGTGGACCCAATTTCTTGAAAATCTAAATCAGGCCAATTTTGTTTACAAAGAGCGATTTTCTGAAAATGTACTTTCAGTTTCATAATCAGCATTCCCATTCACGTGAAAATCCGCGTAATTCACGCATAAAAAGTCACTTGCACGAAAGTTTTAAAATTCCACGGGTACAATGCATGCGTAAATAATCTGACAGAAAATACATTGTTCGTCCATAAAGAGCCGAAATTCGAGTAACCAACATATTTTTGATCCGCACAAAGCAAATTAACCGCATTACACACGTTTGACAATTTGCTATTGTCAAGACATTTTAATTTACATGCCGATAGCACATTTAAGCTCCGCCTACTCCAGTACTTGTGAGATTTTTGCGAGAACTGTGACAGCGAATCAATTATTCGTAAAACTAGACGCAATAGTATTCCAGCCAATCACGCGCTTTACATCTTTGACCCCTTCCAGATAAATGTCAACATGTGCAATGTTTTCGGACGTTTTTTTTTTCAATAAGTTGTTGAATAATTAAGTGGTCAGCTGGCATCTAGTACACAATTATTTGGTCTCCATTTTAAAAGAAAGACTCGTAAGCTGCTTGTTTATTAATATTTACAAAATGACCGGCAGACTGACTTTCATCGGGCAATTTTCTACAAATTACTTTCATTTTATTCGAGTCCGATACTGTTCATGCTAAATAAGTATCATAATTTTTTGTTGCTATATGTTGCAACAAGATACAGCAGCCAAAAAAAAAATGTTATAAAAACTCCGCGGGTGATACCTACCATCGTCTGCTTGAATTTTTGAAAACAGTTTTCTTTTTCAGAATTATGAATAAAGAAAAACTCATTGCATGGAAAATGATGTATCTAAGAAAAAGAACGGTCACATCAATAGTTTTTATCCATAAACAAGAAAATTATAGCCATCTTTTCAAATTGCTTCACAAGCTTGCTGGGTGTGTGTGGTGGTGGTGGTGGGGGGCGTATATCCTTACAGAAGCAAGCTTCTGTGGCGTACATGCTGAGTATTTGCTGTGTATATGCCGCGAACACAGTAGTACGCCAGAGGAGTACATTTTTCATACAAACCCCAGCCACGTACTATTTCGAAGAGTACCAGCATGTACCGCAGGGGGTCACTATACACTTCAAGTATGCAGCACAGACTCTGAAAATTTAAGGAGTTACACTGCATGTACGTAGGGGGGACTTGTACCAAGAAAATAAAGTACACTGCAGTACACCGCAGATACTTTGGGAAAATTTTTGCAGTACACTTCATATACGCGGGGAAAGGGCTTGTACAATTTCTTTGGCATTTATACTTATTTTTTTTTATAAGTTAAAGTCTGAAGTACACTTCATATACGCAGGAGGGACTTGTTCATTTTTTTTTTGGTGTTTATACTTAGAATTTTTTTAGGTAAAAGTCTGAGTACACTCATGCAGGAAGGATTTGTACATTTTTTTTGGAAGCAAGAACTTGATTTCCGAGTAAATTTTATCTTAATACATAGAATAGTTCAGATTATTTTGAACAATGAAAATTTGCCAAACTTTTTGAAATGTTCATTTATAAACTTACATCTAAGGATTTCTGAGCTTAACCTTGCATGCAATGAAAAATATTTTCTTTTTTCTTTTTGAATTTTTTTGGGGGCCTAATGTAATAAATTTTGGGAAAAAAAAAAATTGTTTTTTTTTTTAGTAAAGTAAAACCTGTATATGCTTTAAAAGAAAAATTGAGCAGTGAACTGTGTCTTCCCCCATGCTCCCCAAATTTATCGAGATTTGCCATATGTTTTAAGGCACTTGTTCCTTAATTTCCAAAGTCGAATTATGGGCTTTTTAAAGTCCTTTTAAAAAATTTAATTTTAAACTAAATAGGGATTTTGAGCTTTAATCTTTTTTGTTTGATTAGAAAAGGGCTCACAGACCAGTAAACCTTTTCACAGCATTTCCCCACAAGATACTAGCTGTACGCACGGGAGTACACAGCAGTAGCCGGGGGGTAGAACCGCACCATCTGCATGTGAAAAGTGAAGTGCCGCGTACTGCGGCATACTTTTTCCCCGGTGTATTTCCCCCCCGCGACTTTTCCTCCAGCTACCCGTGTTTATGTAGTCCACGCAGTAGCAGCAATTAGAAGGGGCAGAGCTCATTTGCATGCAAAGGTACTAAAAACATACTTCGGTGATGTGTGGGTATTCCCTACATTTAAACCCCTTTGATTTCCCCATTTCCCCCTAAAAAATAGTATTTTTTTTTTTCCCCCTTTCCGAGGGGCTAAAATTTCCCCTCAAAAATAAAAATAATTTGCCAATCAATTAAATCATAATTCACTAGATCTAGTTTTTTATTTATTTTATATAGAAAACAGTTCCCCGGGTTTCCCGCTTTTGTTTACATCGCACTGGTTGGAGTAACTTCCCTTGATAAATCAAAATATCGAAGGCTTTATTTTTCTCCCAAAACAACGCGTTGAATGTTATCTGTACAGGGCCCCAACGAAAACTTGATATTTAAAAAAAGACATAAATAATTAAGAGGGAACTGGGAAATTCAGCTTTTTTCTGCATTTTTAAATAAAAATTTTTTAGATTTTCTAGCTTTACAAATTGCTAGGGGTAAAGCATACTGCCATGGCAACAATCTTTTCCCTGTGGGTTCAAAAACCTCGGGCACTGAAAATTATTTTTTTTTCACTTTTGTAAAAAATAATTTTCCCCTTATGAGCCCCTGTAGTCAAAACAAAGAAGGTATCTAAAGCCGATATGGAATCAAATATTTTTAATATCAAAGATGATATTTTAAAAAATGCATGCACTTAAGCCATGCAAAAAAATGAACTACTATTGCGTTTAAAAAGCCATATATCAATTCAAACCTTTTAAAAAGAAACAAAAAAAAAAAAAAAGAAAAAAATAAATAAAAACGAATGAAAAAAATCAAATTGAACAAAAACCTCATGAAGATTGAACCCACAAAGATTGGTTTAACCCTTGTTGTCTGAAATTTCCCCAACGACCATGTTGCCATTTAAAAAGGGGGATTTTTAAAAATAAAAGAATACTAATTTTAAATTGTCAAGTAATGGGTAACCATTATAAATTTTTTATTTCATCAGTTATCATGAAAAATCGTCCTTGTGTTTGGCGGAATACGTTATCATTGGGGGTAGTAAAGATTTTCATTCTATTTTTTTTGGCCGGTAGTGTTTTAGTTTTTTCCATCCTTTAGTCAGTCAAGGGTTTTATTTTAGCTTTGGGGGGGGACGTCCAAGCATCTTTTTTTGATGGCTAAAGGTGAAAACCTTTTGCGATCCTTGCTATCCCAAAGATTTCTAAATGGGCCAAATAAAACCTGAAGGATTAGTTCCAAGGTTTCTCAAACTTCAAACAGTTCACTGCATGAAGAAATTTAAATTGTGTCAAATTCCCCCTTTTCATGACCATATACGTTAATCTGTCATATTTTTGACTTTTAATTTGCAATACTCGAATGTAACTCTTAAGCATAAATTGCATTTTAAGAAATTTCGCAGGCTTACAAACTTGGGTAACATCCAGGAAAGACAAAAAATAGTTCCACGGGCTCCAGATAAGATGCTATTAGCGAAATTACGTATAGAAATAAAGCAAATACGATGCTATAATTTCTAAGGTATAGAAACGTATATAAAATTACAGAAACGCAACAATGCCTTTTTTTTAAAAAAAAATCTAATCGTCTGGTGCGTTAGGGAACTAAATTATTAATTTAAAATTTTAATAAACCCACTAAAGATTTCTATAAACTTTTTAATTTTTTATCATAAAATAAATTATCGAAAAAAATTCTTACGGGTTTTTTTAGACTTCTGAATTTTAAAAAATTTTTAAATTTATTTTTGGAAATAAACAAATCCAAAAATTAAATTGTTTTTTTTTTGTTTTTTAATCGAAAGTAGTTATTATGTTTTGTTTTCCAAAAAAAATTTTTTTGAAAAAAAATAAGGTTTTTAAAAAGTAAATTATTTTTTTGAACTGATTTGGTAAAGTTTGAACAAATTTAAATTTTTTCAAATGGAGAAAAAGGCGTTTTCGGTTTTTAAAATTTTGGGGAAATACAGCTTTTATGAAAATTTTGAAAAAAACTAAAAGAAAGGAAAATGGTGACTTCTTCGACATCAATCATTACCCTCAGGCATTTCGCCCCTTTTTTACAGTTTTTTTTTTATGTAAATGTAAATTAAAGGTGCAAATTAGAATTTTTCGTAATAAAAAAACGCATCTATTGTTTGGAAGGGCCATTTTGGTTGTAAATTTTGGTTTGTTTTATGGATTCTTAATCCCCCGAAAAATTTTTTTTTGTTATTTTTTGGTTTGAATTTACATTTTGTTTTGTCATGTACATGCCTTATGGGGCCCAAAATTTTAATAAACTTTTAAAAATAAGTTTATTAACACAATTGAATTCCCCTTTTCTTAGTTTTACGTCGTATTTTTCCCCCTCCAAAGGGCACCGACCCCCTTCCCCCAAAACTGAAAAAAATCACTGCATGTACCCACTTTTCAAAAAATCAGTGGGAATGCTGATAATTATATGCAGACTGCATCACCGACTTTCTATATTTGCGTCGATTCAAATTTCACAAATTTAATACCCAGTCCGATACTTTGACTGATTAACACTTTGTAACAGTTGTTATCGCTGCTTGCTACTTGTACCAGTCTGCTGTTTACTAAAAATATTAAAATGGCTCAAAAGCAAAGCAAGCTGACGATGTTTGTGACATCGTCGGCAGCAAGTACAGTAGGACCCAGCAGTTCAAATCACCTGTTTCTACAATAACACTGCCTGGTAAAAGTACTAAAACCTATTTTAGCACATATATAAATAAAAAGTCAAACATCAGCTGTTTTTATCATTTTATGCAGTGACAAATATGAGGAAACACTTCAGTCTGTATAATCACTAGTATAAGTAAAACAAAATTTTATAAAAAAAAACCCTAAAAGTATAATAATAATAATAATAATAATAATAACGACTTTATTTTATGAGGCTAACACATTTGGATCTGTATGACCCCCAAAATTTGGAAATGACCCCCAGATGTGAAACACTGGGGGTCACAATGACCCTCATTTTCAAAAGTCAAGGGAAAACACTGAGATATGAACTTACATGCAAAACTTATCCAAGGTGAGGATGTCAACAAAGGCGACACCAACACCAGAGTCAACAGAATAGCTCTCACTATTTTTCAAATGCACTTGAATTTTGAAAAGTTCGGCAATTTTATATATGTATATCAAATATTTACACACAATGTTTTCCAAAAAAATGAAATAATTGACAAAAAGTGATACTGCGTGTTTACTTTTTTAGAGTGTACATATCGGTTCAGTATTCCATAATTGGGCAATTTGACTATATGTGTCTCAAAAGTTAGTACCAATAAACTGATATTTTACGCACTCTTATTGTAGTAACAATTAAATGAAAATAAGGAAATGAAATGCAGCTAAGTAACATGTATATGTAATATATTGGCTTTACATTATCTTGAAATTCTCAGAGTTACATATTCTATGTTATTTCTCACACTTGTATTAAAGTGTTTTGCGAAAGTCTCAGTTTTAGTGATCTCAGACCTCAATAGAAAGTGATGTTGCAATAATAAAAACAATAAAATTACTTTACACAAGTTTTAGTACAGTTAATGTTTTAAGACTGCGGGAGTATATCCACACACTTCACTGAATGTTATTGATGGCAAAAATGATATGCAGCATGTCCGGTTAAAAATGTTCATTTTGAGTGTAACTCCCTTTGGGGCCTCTTGAATTATATATGAAAGTTCAAAGAAAATGCAATATGTCTTAGTTTTTATATGCACTGGAGACTATAGAGGATAAACATTCATTTCTTAATTACATGTTAATATCAATGTACTGCAAATTTTAACATACTGGATACGTCACATCATCATGTAAATGCCGTCTGACAGAGAACCCCCAATTTAGGGCCTCTTGGTTTTTAATTCCACTTGAAAATTACATTTATACCTCAAATTAAATTATATAGTTGAATCTTTCCACTCTATTATATATTTAAGTCAGATTTACCTTAACCTGCTATTTAAACAGCATTTTACTTTCATTATTATTTCTTATCACGTGCACCTCTTTTGGGGCCTCATGAAAACTTGAAAAGGGATACTTAAGCCTGGTATCCACCCTGGCTGAATTCCATATACCCTAACGAACATTTTGATGTATAATACCATATTGTACTAAAAAATGCCTACGGATTTTTTTCTCGAGGCTTTCACCAACTGTCTAGTGAAAGATATTTCAATCTTACACTGAAGCAAACAAACTGCCTCTATGTCTTGTCAAAGTAAAAACAAAAACTTACAACACAGAATGATGTAGTCAGACTCGACAGCTCCAATGTCCTCCCATTAATAGCTTTACTTATGAGCATTTTTGAAGTTATAACATCCCCACACAGAATAAGAAGATGAGCCACATTTTCTGCCAGCCATTCATCTGGTGAACCTGCAATTATCAGAAACATATGCTACATAATACAACACTTCAAAACACAGTTGAATAAGCAAATTTGATGAATTAGTATCCCCCACCAAAAGGGTTTGTGATGTCAGGAATGGCAAAAAAATATATCTGGCAAAAAGTTAAGGATGTTACTAAGAAACAAATAATTTCATTAGTCAAAATCAATTTAACAGAAAATGAATGCTTTTTTTTCTCTTTCTTGTGTGTATGTGTGTGTGGAGGAGAGGCATGCATGATCAAGGTTGTGACTGGGTGAAGGGCATGACTGGGTGGAGGGTGAGGTGGGGGAATGGTACAACTTTGCATGTTGATAAATATTCATGGAAGGTTTAAAAAACAAGAGGACCATGATGGTCCTGAATCGCTCACCTATCCCCACATGACCCAGTGTTGAACTAAGTATGACATCGTTATTTCTATTATTTGACATAGTGACCTAGTTTTTGAGCACATGTGACCTAGATATCATCAAGATAAAAAATTCTGACCAATTTTCATGAAGATCCATTGAAAAATATGACCTCTAGAGAGGTCACAAGGTTTTTCTATTATTTGACCTAATGACCTAGTTTTTGAAGGCACGTGACCTACTTTTGAACTTGACCTAGATATCATCAAGATGAACATTCTCACCAATTTTCATGAAATATCTCATGAAAAATATGGCCTCTAGAGAGGTCACAAGGTTTTTCTATTTTTCGACCTACTGACCTAGTTTTTGACCGCACATGACCCAGTTATGAATCTGACCTAGATATCATCAAGCTGAACACTCTCACCAATTTTCATGAAGATCCATTGAGAAATATGGCCTCTAGAGACATCACAAGGTTTTTCTATTTTTAGACCTACTGACCTAGTTTTTGACGGCACCTGACCCAGTTTCAAACCTGACCTAGATATCATCAAGATAAACATTCTGATCTCTTTTCATGAAGATCTCTTGAAAAATATGGCCTCTAGAGAGGTCACAAGGTTTTTCTTTTTTTAGATCTACTCACCTAGTTATCGACCGCACGTGACCCAGTTTCGATCTAGACCTAGATATCATCAAGGTGAACATTCTGACCAATTTTCATAAAGATCCCATGAAAAATATGGTCTCTAGAGAGGTCACAAAGTTTTTCTATTTTCAGACCTACTGACCTAGTTTTTGACCGCACATGACCCAGTTTCAAATTTAACCTAGATATCATCAAGGTGAACATTCTGACCAATTTTCATGAAGATCCATTGAGAAATATGGCCTCTAGAGAGGTCACAAGGTTTTTCTATTTTTAGACCTACTGACCTAGTTTTTGACCCCACGTGACCCATTTTCGAACTTGACCTAGATATCATCAAGATGAACATTCTCACCAATTTTCATGAAGATCCATTGAGAAATATGGCCTCTAGAGCGGTCACAAGGTTTTTCTATTTTTAGATCTACTGACCTAGTTTTTGATCCTACGTGACCCAGTTATGAACTTGACCTAGATATCATCAAGGTTAACACTCTGATCAATTTTCATTAAGATCTCATGAAAAATATGGCCTCTAGAGAGGTCACAAGGTTTTTCTATTTTTAGACCTACTGACCAAGTTTTTGACCGCATGTGACCCAGTTTCGAACTTGACCTAGATATCATCAACATGAACATTCTGACCAACTTTCATAAAGATCCCATGAAAAATGTGACCTCTAGAGTGGTCACAAGCAAAAGTTTATGCACGGACGGACGACGGACGCCGCGCGATCACAAAAGCTCACCTTGTAACTTTGTGACAGGTGAGCTAAAAAACTAGAAATGTGTCCATAGGACACAGATGCCCCCACTACATAACAAAGGACATATTTTTTTTCCTAGGTCAGGGGCCATAACTCCTATAATACTGAATGAATCCGGACGCGAAACCCCAGGTGCACAACTGCACATGCTGACCAACATTCCTGTAAAGTTCTGTGACTCTACATCAAATACTTTTGGAGCTAGGCGCGACACAACACTAAAATGACCAATTTTTAACTAAGTCAGGGGCCATAACTCCTACACAACTGAATGAATCCAAACGCAAAATCACAGGTGCACAACTACACATTCTGACCAACACATTCCTGTAAAGTTTTGTGACTCTACATCAAATACTTTTGGAGCTAGGTGCGACACAACACTAAACTGACCAATTTTTACAAAGTCAGGGGCCATAACTCCTACACGACTGAATGAATCTGGACGCGAAACTCCAGGTGCACAACTACACATGCTGACCAACATTCCTGTAAAGTTTTGTGACTCTACCTCATATACTTCTGGAGCTAGGTGCGACACAACATTCTCGGACGGATGAACAAGGGCAAATCTATATGCCCTCCCCCCCCCCAAAGTGGGGGCATAAAAATAACAAGAGGGCCATGATGGCCCTATATCGCTCACCTGAGTACCATTGCTCTTAATGATAAGATCAAGTTTTGACATAGATCACATAGGCATACACTTTAAATATCATCAGGATAAATATTTTCTTGTAACAGTCCCATTTGGTCCGAGAGCTCACGGACTTTTATTGCAACAATTGAGGCCAAAAGAAGTTTATACATTTTTGGAAACACTATTTCATATCCTCCATGAAAACCCATTTCTTAAGTGTCAAAGTCGTGCCTATCTATATTTTGTTCACTTATGTTTGTGATATGGAAGGTTAAACTCACTTGTAAAAATTTAGGGGGTAGGGTAAAGTTTAAGTTTACCAATCTTTTCACTGTTTAGTTACAGTAGCTGTTTGATTGTCAGTAAATGTATATATGTCAACCAATGTCAGCAAAAAGAAATTCATCAAAAAGGAATGAAGGGCAAACTTGATATTTAAGGTCAAAGGTCAAATTTATGTACAAATCACAAAAATTGGCATATTTGAAATTTATTTTTATTCTTAAAAATTAGTTTGTTATCATAAGTCACTCAGTTTTACTTATGTAATGTGTTTATATCAGCCAAAGTCAGAAATGCAAATCTTGTTGCAAAACGTCAAAGTCAACCCTGATAATTGAAGGTCAAAGTTCATTTTCATGCAAAAAATGTGAAAAATGTTACCTTTACTTTTTTAATCTGTTTAATATGTATTCGCATTATTAGTCACCGAAGTTAATTTGATTTAATGTCTGCATGTCAGGCAAAGTCAGCAGTGCAGATGTAACCCCAAAACTGCCAAGGGTAAAGCTTATATCAAAGGTCAAATCTGAGTGAAACTTTGCATGAATAGCTTCCTGTTTGAAATATAAATGCTATTCCTAATCATTATTAGTAATTGCTCGTGATTTATTTTAGTGTATATGTGTCCCACAATGTCAGTAATAAAGATATCATCTGAAATCAGAAAAGTTCAAATGTGATATAAAGGGTCAAAGGTCATTTTCATGTAAAAGGATGAAAAAAATGGCTCTTTAACTTTTCTTCTTGTTGATAATATTTTGTCGATATTAGTAAACGATATCAGTTCATTTAATGTATAAATGTTAGGCGATGTCTAGTATGCACATACAATTTCAAAACATTCAAGGTCAACCATAACTTCAAAGGTCAAAGTTCAAAAAAGTGAATAAAATGTTGCAATAATATCACCTGTTTGTAATAATTTTTTATGGTTTAAAAGTATTTGTTTTGTCATTTTAGTAACTGATCGTTTTTCATTTTACTGTATATATGTCAGACGGTGTCATGGAAGAGAAAATAAGTCAAGGTCGAACCTGGTATTAAAGGTCAGGGGTCATTTTTATGTAAAAGATCAATTTGTAGCATACTTACTCAATACTTTGTTCAAAAATAATAGCTCTTGTTCAGCGTTCGACACTAACTTTTTTGCCAGGTATCCCGAAGGAATACCTGCTGGGAAATTTAGGAATCCCTGCTGAAAATTAGGAGTCCCTGATAACAAAATGTGGTAAGAACATGAAAAAAACTAAAATCTAACAAACACAACTGTTTACAGTACTAAATGTATTTTATTTCCACTTTATTTCCATTTTACATCAATGACAACAGTAGCTAGTATGACTTTTGCTGTAAAAGAATAATGCCATTTCTGTCCAAGTCCTCTTCCCCCTCATCTTCACTACTATCGCACTCCTCTGCCATTTGTTGTAGTTCGTCTAAATGTATGCCGCCTAGTTCATTCCCCCTTATAACCCCCTTATCTGTAATCATTTTTTTGACATAAAAAAAATTCCGAAAAGTCTCCCTTAAATAAAAAAAAAATTCAAAAAAAAAATTGTTCCGACCTACCTACCCTAATTTTTTGAGCATGTTACCAGATACAAAGATTTTTTAGGCCTGATTAATGCAACTCCCACAGACTTTATCTAAAACTAGTACATTGGTCATAACAGATTTTCTTAAACATTTCATATTTTAGTTGTTTTATTTTGCACATTGCCTAAAAGTGGGTGGGGTTTAGTGTTTGCATGCTTTTATTATCAGCAAATTCTTCTAAACAAGAGCTGCTTTGGCAACAGTGATAATATTTTTGGTAAATGCAGACGTTTTATTGGCTTTTTATTTTAGTTTGTACTAGAAAAATCTTGTAAGAAATGATAAAAATGTTCGAAAATGTCGGTCTAGAAAGCGAGTGACAAATACGAAAAACAAAAGTAACAGTTAAAGTTCTAGAACGGATAACTGTTTTAACTTTATTTTCTCATCATACCACGTATAATTTCTGCTTATTTAATTTGTTTTGCCCAAACAAAGCCTCGGCCAATGATAATAAATTTGTTATAGACCGTAACAGCCGACCGGCTCATGTAATCGTATCGAGCACACAAAATAATGGTACAAACACGATAATCTAAGGCTGCATTGTTTATCAATTAACTTGTAAACATTGATCAATAAACACCTTTGATAATGACATGGCATATTGTACTAAATACAAACCGCGAGATAAGCACGTGTCATTTGGCGCGTGGCGTGACTGACATCTGTCGGTAGCTAATTAACATACGACGCTCCGCCTACTGCCATATTTCCGCTTGTGCCGGCGAACAATATTGAAATTCACTGGGATTTTGATTGACAGGGGGCAGAACTATCGAACTCGGAACGCATCTAAGTAAATTTCCGCGAGTCAAGCCGACGCACGTGCCGTAATTTATGCGGGTAAAATACGAGTTTTTCTCGATTTTCGCGGGTCAAAACCCGGGACCTCGGGTCAACTGAACGCCCTGGCTTAGCAAAAGACCGATGTTTGAGCGAACAAGACTGGGGAATTTCATTTTTTTAGAATCATATTTTATCTGAAAATCAAGAGTCCCGACGGAACACCGAAATTGTGAACTTTAGGATCCCTTGCGGATTTTTGGTGTCCTCGGGATCCCGGGACACCGTTAGTGTCGAACGCTGTTGTTAGAATTTTCTGTTGCAATTTATTTTAATGTATACATGTAAAGCAAGGTCAGGAATGTAGGTCTTATTCAAATAAGGCAAAGCAAAACCTATTCCCAAAGGTCAAAGGTCAAATTTGCGTGAAAATTAGCCAAAAAAAATAAAACAGTATTTTTGCAACAATTTTTCATTATTTTTTAGGGTATTTAAAAACTTTTAACTAATTATTATTCATTTTAATGTATTTATAACAGATGATATCATTCTTGAAATAATAATGAAAAAGTAGTCAAGGTCAAATCTGACATTAAAGGTCAAAGAAGAGGGCCTTAAAAAACTCGCCACTATGAAAAAAAGACTGGCTTGAACAGGTTGGGGAGTGAATGCAAAGTTCCTCTGCAAGTCTACACAGGCAACGTACGATACATAGCATAGTACGCATCAACCTCATTGGTACCTGCTTCCAAAACCAGTAAAGATAAACTGGACAAGGTTAAATTTCAGGTCTCAGGGGCAATGAAAACAACTCAAATAAAATGAATCGAAAAGACAGCCAACCCTGAACAATTAGAGACAAGACGAGAGTACAAAGCTTTTGACCGTGCATAGAAGGCAAAGAGACTACCATCCCACCCACTTCACTCAAAATTCGAGAGCAGAACCAAGAACAAACTGATAAGACAGAGTCTTATCCACATCGTCAAAACCTGCAAAAATAGAAAGCAGCAGCACTGGACACGGAGGCAGAGCCGCTCGAGCCCAATGAATGGTTTCCCAGACAATGTACTCCCAAGATCACATTTGAGGTGCCAGGAGTAGAAAAAAAGGGAAAGCAAAATCAGGCTAACCAACAATCTCTTACGCTAGAAATGATCAATAACTGCTATCCAGCACACTCTTGCATCCAAGAATATACCAATGGATCAGTGAAAAAAGCAGTTCAGAAAGCTTGGGGTGGTGCCTACATCAAATTTTCAGACAGCTCCTCCTTCATACTCTCTCATACAGTCGGCAAGAGATGCTCCAACTACAGATCCAGATGCAAGCCCTCACATCAGCGACACTGGAAAGTATGAGCGAGGAGAAAAGGGACAATATATTCCTAACAGACCCCAAGTCAGCTCTTCAGGCTCTCTCAGCAGATCCATCAGACAACTTAATCAGACAGCTGTTGAAAAACATCAGTCTCCTGCCTGAGAACAACAATGTAGCATTTCGATAGATTGCTGCACATATGGGCATAGCTGGAAATGAAGCTGAGCACAATCTTGCAAAGACAGCAACCAGATAAATACAGCCCAAACCTCAAACTTAATACAGAGAAGCTCAGACTCTGTGGAAGAACAGCTTTGCGTCAGACTTGAAGAACATAAATGGAGGTTACCCGCCAAATCATGACTGTCTACACAAGCTAAACAGCCAATTAGAGAAAGCTAAATGTCAGTGCAGATCAGAGGAACGAACACCGTTTCACATTCTGCAGAGTTGTTCCTATCTGGAAGAAGCACGCCAGAAAGTTTGGCCAACAGACATCCCATTTGAGACCAAGCCGTGAAGAGATATCAGCGACCTGCAGAATACGATGCAGTTCATTGCCGCATCTAATCATAAAATATAAAACGGCCATAAGAAGATGGAAGGCAGTAAGGAAGTAAAGGCTAACTTTAAAATGAATTAACATCAAGCTATAACAAGATATGTTTGAACAAAGAAATAAAATAACAATGCTATCTTTTGTATTTATTACCCGAAAATGAATTTTAAACTTTAACTTCAGGACTGATCTAGACCCATGTCTTATGATATCTCCATTGTAGACATTGACCCATATATAGATAATGTATATACATGTATGAGACTTCAAGGAATAACCATAAAATATTAATATTAATAATGACAAAATACTTTTAAACAATGAAAAGTATTGCAAAAATGCTACTTTTTGCGATCTTTCACGCAAATTTCACCTTTTACCTTTGATATAAGCTTTAACAATCACTGTTTTTGAAATTAGATCTGCATTGCTGACATTGATTTACAAATAAACATAAGACAAAATTGCTTTCAATGAACAACATGACAATATAATTTGTAACAAAGAAGAAATTAAAAATGCTGTATTTTGAATTTTTTTACATGAAAATGACCTTTGACCTTTAATGTGAGGTTAGACCTTGACTTACTTTTCATGATTATTTCAACAGTGATATTGTCAGTTGTATATATTTGAAAATGAATACTGATCAGTTTTACTAGTAGTGACAGAAATAACCTACACAATAAAGAATCGAAGCCTTGAAATGTCTGATGGTTGCGGGTTTTTGGTAGATTTATTTTCTGTTTAAAATGCCAGTCTATGAATATACATGAATGAGAAACAAATACAAATTTAATGTGCATCATATCTAAGATGAACTCTGCCTGACCCCGCTGGTGATGTAACCATGGGCTGGAATACCTTATCATTGATAGATCTTATATAATCTAAATGGTTAGTGTGAGTGGATACATGTTGAATAAGAATTTCTTGTTCATTGATAATTCATCCGCACTGTGCATGAATGGGACTATTTTGTGTAGCACATGAACATCTTTTGGATTTGATTTCTGAATAAAATAAAGATGCTATGATAGTCAGAAATACACTTTAACTTCGGTAGCGGGATAAACCCGCAACCAAAAATCATTGCAAAATTCTTGTTATTTTGCAAATTCTTACACAAATTTGACCTTTGATAATAGGTTTGCCTTTTACTTATAAGGATAAGACCTACATTGCTAACAGTGAATTATAACAACAAGCTATTTTTGATTAAAGTAATGAGTAAGTATGGTAAAGGTTGTGATTTTTTATACAAAAGTGACCCCTGGCCTCCAATACCAGGTTTGACCTTGACTTATTTTCTCTTCTATGACATCGTCTGACATATATACAGTAAAATGAACAACGATCAGTTACTAAAATGACGAAACAAATACTTTTAAACAATAAAAATTATTACAAATAGGTGATATCTTTGCAACATTTTACTCACTTCTTTGACCTTTGACCTTTGATATTATGGTTGACCTTGAATGTTTTGAAATTGTATGTGCATACTAGACATCGCCTAACATTTATACATTAAAGGAACTGATATCGTTGACCAATATCTACAAAATATTATCAACAAGAAGAAAGTTAAAGAGCCATTTTTTTCTTGCTTTTACATGAAAATGACCTTTGACTCTGTATATCACATTTGAACTTTTCTGATTTCAAATGATATCTTTATTACTGACATTGTGGGACATATATACATTAAAATAAATCACGAGCAATTACTAATAATGATTAGGAATAGCATTTATATTTCAAACAGGAAGCTATTCATGCAATTTTTCACTCAAATTTGACCTTTGACCTTTGATATAAGCTTTACCCTTGGCAGTTTTGGGGTTACATCTGCACTGCTGACTTTGCCTGACATACAGACATTAAAACAAATTAAATTCGGTGACTGATAATGCGAATACATATTAAACAGATTAAAAAAGTAAAGGTAACATTTTTCACATTTTTTGCATGAAAATGAACTTTGACCTTCAATTATCAGGGTTGACTTTGACGTTTTGCAACAAGATTTGCATTTCTGACTTTGGCTGATATAAACACATTACATAAGTAAAACTGAGTGACTTATGATAACAAACTAATTTTTAAGAATAAAAATAAATTTCAAATATGCCAATTTTTGTGATTTGTACATAAATTTGACCTTTGACCTTAAATATCAAGTTTGCCCTTCATTCCTTTTTGATGAATTTCTTTTTGCTGACATTGGTTGACATATATACATTTACTGACAATCAAACAGCTACTGTAATTAAACAGTGAAAAAATTGGTAAACTTAAACTTTACCCTCCCCCCTAAATTTTTACAAGTGAGTTTAACCTCCCATATCACAAACATAAGTGAACAAAATATAGATAGGCACGGCTTTGACACTTAAGAAATGGGTTTTCACGGAGGATATGAAATAGTGTTTCCAAAAATCTAAAACTTCTTTTGGCCCCAATTGTTGCAATAAAAGTCCGTGAGCTCTCGGACCATATGGGTCACGTACTAGTCAGGGCCAATCTCCATAACAAGTTTGAGGGTCCTAAGGCTCAAATGCTGCATTTTTGTACTAGCATGACTATTCCTTACCCTGGAAGACTTAAATAACATTTTAAACCAATCTCATTAGATGCTGCTGAGGTATATTCATTTACATAAAATAAAGGGAGGTAATTTGTCATAAAGTGGAAGAAGTAGAAGTATAGCTTGATCCCCTGAAAAACTGATCTTCACTCTTGAAAATATGATTGTTAAGCTGAAGAGTCATTGATTTTCAGAACCTACCAAACACCCCGGCATTTATGTAATGCAGCTATAAATCAGGTACACATCTTTGATCAGCATTTTAAATTATGTGCGATATTGTCAAGGTATGTACAAAAACACTTTGTTTTAAAATCTGTGTTATTTTATTTATTTTGTGCCCTTTTCACTTGCATATGTACTTAAATTGGAACACTGTGACAGTCTGATTCACTTATCTATATATCGTTAATGAATATAAATTTTTGTAGTTTGTTACTTTATAACCACCCTTTATTAATAAATTTTTGAGAATCTAAATAATTATCTTGTGCTATAAATATCAAAATAGAAATTACTACTGATCTAAAAATAGATTACTAGTAGCAAAACCTTTAACTTCACCAACATTTCAACCCGTAAATGATAAAAATATATGCAAAACTAAACTAAAAGGCATGGTACTAAGCACAAGTACAAAGTATGTTTGAAACTCCATGTGTTGTTTCAAAGGAGTAGTCCAGACAAACTTTTATGACAGACAGCAAGACAAGACATTTGAGGATGCATGATCAGCTATTAATAGGTCTGCTTCTCTTTAATTTAACGTTATTTCTTATTTCTGACTTACTTGTGATTTCATCAATAATACTGACAATGTCATCTTCTGACCACTCTTCTTTATAGTGATGCAGAATTTGAAGGGCATTTGCTAATTCGCCTATATGTTGTGTAGATTGTGCTGCAGTTGCTGGGGTGTTCTCACTGAGTTCATACCATAATATCTCATCTGTAACATTCATAATTCACTGTTTTAATACATATATACACTTAGCATCAAATATCTTATTCTTTACATATTATGACCATCATATTTAACCAGTAATTTCATTAGGAACATCTATGAAGATTATCATATTTCAGCTAAGAGCTGCAGCCCTAAAATGTGAATGGTTTATTTATGCCATAAAATACTTCAGATTCAACATCAAAATATGAACTCCCCTTACAGAAACAAGCCTCTGTGGCGTACATGCTGCGTATTTGCTGTGTATATGCCGCGAACACAGTAGTACGCCAGAGGAGTACATTTTACATACACCGCATGCCCCGTACTATTTCAACGAGTACACAGCATGTACGCAGGAGGTCTCTAGTACACTTCAAGTACGCAGCACAGACTCTGAAAATTTAAGGAGTACACTGCATGTACGCAGGAGGGACTTGTACAAGAAAATAGTACACTGCATGTACACCGCAGATACTTTGAAATTTGTTAAGTACACTTCATATACGCGGGAAAGACTTGTACAATTTCTTTTGGCATTTATACTTAGTTTTTTTTTTATAAGTTAAAGTCCGAAGTAAACTTCATATACGCGGGAGGGACTTGTTCATTTTCTTTTGGTGTTTATACTTTGAATTTTTTTAGGTAAAAGTCTGAAGTACACTTCATGCAGGAAGGATTTGTACATTTTTTTTTTTTTTTGGAAGCAAGAACTTGATTTCCGAGTAACTTTTATCTTAATAGCATAGAGTAGTTCAGATTACCGGTATTCTGAACAATGAAAATTTGCCAAACTATTTGCAATGTTCATTAGTGAAGCTTACATCTTAGTGATTTCTGAGCTGCACCTTGCATGCAGTATAAAAATATATTCTTTTTCATTTTGAATTAATCCTGGAGCTTTCTAACTTGGATGGTAATTGAAAAGCCTTATTTGAACTTCGTTGCATTACATTTTGTAATACATGAAATAATTACCAAGATAATGCCTCAACAGCGCCTGAATGAGAATTAATAGCTCTCACTGTTATTTGAATACTCTTAAGCAAAACACCATTCTATCATGTTTTATAAAGGCTTTAATGCTCATTATGTTAACTCATTAAGGCCTCACCAAATTAAAAAGTTGTTCGTCGGATTTGCCGCTCGTATATTTTCAGAATGTTTTTGGCTAATTGAGCTCGCCCCATTGGAAAAAATCAATCCAAAATTTTTTTGTGCGCTACCTTTTACGGACGTAAAAGTGTATAAATGCTTATATAATTCCAGTCCTAGATTGTTCTCAGATGGATTTTAATCAAAATAAATACATACTACGCACACATCGTCTATAATAAATCATAACACTTATATTTAGTTGCATTAAAGTTGTTTCCCCTTGATGCAGTTACGCCATTTTCTTCAAATGTTTACCAAGTTACATGCTACAAAAACTGATTTATTTCATTGAAAAGTGGATGAAGAAAAGCATACTAATTTATTTGATAACATCAATCAACATTATTTTGGTAAGGGTAAATACTTATTGATGCATGTCACTTATCTTTTTTCTGTTTTTTTCTGTCCAAATGATCAGCATTTGCATACGAAAGTTGGTGGGGTAAGGAATTTACATTATCACAGCAGTTTCGCCACAAGAGTACACAGCATGTATGCAGCAGGAGTACACAGCATGTATGCAGCAGGAGTACACAGCATGTACGCCGCAGGACTCGGGCCAGGAGTACACAGCATGTACGCCGCAGGGGTAGTACACCGCAGGCTCATTTGCATGTGAAAAGTGTATGTGCCGCGTACATGCTGCGTACTATTTCCCGCATACTAAATTCCTCCAGCGTACATCCTGTGTACTATATAGTCCACAGCATGTAGTACGCGGCAGAGCTCATTTGCATGTCAAAAGTGTACTACAAACGTACTATCGGTGTATGTGCGGTGTATATCCTGCGTACTATTTAAAGCCCTTGATTTCAGTACACATCATGTACGCATCATATACGCTGTATGTACACAGCAAGAGTACACAGCAGGCCTTTTTCTTCTGTAAGGGTCTCATGCAAGCTGTAAAATATTTCAGCTGTTAACATTCAGTACTGTATACTTATTGAATGGCTTATCAAACAGATAGTCAAATCTATCTGCTCAAGGTCTGAACCATTGTTGGAACTATATATGTATATATATATAGCACAAACTATGGACCTGTGACTTATCTATATATTCATAAATTTTATAATAATATTAGAATATTATATATATATATATATATATATTTATATTATATAGCACCCTTTTCATGATAAACTCGTTCAAAGGGGATTTACATACAAGGGTAGCCACACAGGTTGCCATTCATCCTATACTAGTACAGACAGACTGCAATCTGACCAGAAGAACATATATCTAGAAAAAGCCCCAAGATCAGAGAGAGAGAGAGAGAGAAATCCATTAGATAAGGCCAGCAAACTTAGCTTAGGTCTTTGCTTATTGACATTTTGGTTGTTTAACGTGCCCAGTGTGTAACACCAATACATAGGTCCAACATTTTCTGGGAAGAACTAGTGCTGGCTTCTTCGATAGGTGGGAGACACTTAAGAGCATCTCAGAAATTTTCAGACCATAAAGCAGGATTTGAACCCCACCCCTCTGGATTGACAGTCAAGCGTGTCACAACTAGACCATCAGGCCAACTATTTGAGAAATTAATTCATTTTTTTGGAGTTCATGTGAAATGAACAACAGATTAGGAACAGTAAACTGAATAAGGTACATTTGTGTAATCAAGAAAGTAAGAAGGTTTGTAACTGACATGTCTTCATGCCATGCTAATCATTTGTAAAATTATTTTCTTTTAATCCGTACATGAATGACAAAGTTAAAGACAAGACATTAAAACTTGATGGAAGAACAGACATTGCAATTACTATATGCCACCCCCAGGGGATACTTGATACATTAAAAAAACCACTAGAATACCTGATAATACTGGTCCATACAGCAAGAAAAGAAGTCTTGCCTGATACACAAGTGGCCATGGTTTGAGAATTCTAGTTAACCAGAAAGCTCTATCCTGCAGTGATGAACAATGGTCAAGAAACACTCGTCTGAAAAAACATCTTATCTCAAATTCTAGTCTTTGGTGACCACCTGAAATAGAAGCACCTGTTTATCAACTAAATGTTGAAACATTTTGCAAATGAAAATATGCAAGACAAGAGCAGTTTGTAAAATACATATATACCCCCTTGATGGACTGTTGGAAGCAAGTTGGCATGTATTTTTGCATGCTGTAAACTTGACCGTAAACATTTCAGGAAACAGTAACAAACAATTTAACAACTTCTCCTGCTTAAGGACATTTTTCACACAAAAATATTGCCTGTCAATATGATGCAGGGGTGTAAAATTCTTTTTCACACCACTCGCCCTGCAGGACTAGTAGCTAGTAAAATCTACTCGCCCTTAGTGAACAGTCACTCGCCCTAATAATTGACATTTTTAATACTGTCACGTTTTATGGAAGGAGAATTATGTACAAGCAAATTTCAAACATAACACATAGCTCGTACACTACGTTTCCTTTTTGATTATTCGTTTTTGTTACTCTTAAATTTCCTTTTCACACGAGACATTTTTCTTTTACTAATTTTGTCATCTCCACCACCAAGTTGCTTTCCATAATAACTGCATCGATAGTAAAAATAATCACATTCTAACCCCTACCGTAGTTTCCCAAAGTGTCAGGAAATTATTAAACATCAGTTATTTTCATTTTCTCAAAACTTATTTCCTGAAAAATAATTATTTTGAAAAGTGTCCTAAAAATATGGACACAATAATCATCATCCACCTACCCGTCTTGAAAACGAAAAAAAAAGTTGACGATCATCGGTAATTATTCTGTTGATAAACTAAGTAACTGGCCTGTTTTCATCATCAATTAACATCCTCTCAAAGAGCTAAAAGAAGTGTGTCGGTATCATGACATCTGATGTGGAGATCAAAGCGGTATTATTGCACGAGATTGTCATGGCATTACGTCATATTACAGTTTTCGCGCCATGTGACCTATTTGCCCTCAAGGAATTTACATTATGTTTGAGAAGAATATTTTATAAAATAAAAATACATGTACAAAGATTCATTTAAAACTATTAAAAACCGCAACAACATCATTTTGTTTTATTTTAAAACTACATTTCTATTTACGTCCACGAGACCTTTTTACCAAAAAAAAAAAAAAAAAATCGTTTTACTCAATGTATTTAAATTGCTGCCGCTTTTTCATTATTTAAGATTTTTTAATTCTGTTTTTTGTTCTTTCTGGTCAAAAGTCCGAATTTTATGCCCATAGTATGTATCACTTATTTTCTCTTAGAAAGAAATCAGTAATTAAGATCGCGCTGTTTGAAATTTAACAAATGATTATATGAAAATTCGACCGTTTTCATACAATTTTGCTTACATTTCCGTCGATATTTTATTGAACTCTTAGTAGATTTCAAATTGTATTACTTCTCAAGCGATGTTGAAAAACTGAAGCGATAATGTTAAAAAATGAATGCACTACGCACGTTTTTTGTGTACGTGTCGATAAACAAAAGTAACGGAGATGTAAATTTAATATTACGATAGGTCGCACGTGCTCTCGGAATGGAAAATTACTGGCATGACGTTTTGATATCTTTACGCTTCGCGGATAAATTCCAGTCAATCAAAGTAGCAACTGAACTATCTCAAAGTTTGTTGAGGCTTTTCAAGATGTAATTTCTGAATTTCATTAAAGCTACGACGTAAAAACCACTCGCCCAGTTGGTCGAGTATACAGCGAGATCCACTCGTCCTATCCATACTTTAACTCGCCAATGCGAGCGAGCGAGTGGAATTTTACACCCCTGTGATGTCCTCTTACATATTCAGTAAACATACCAAAATTGTCTATAAATTATAATTGTATACATTTCATAAAGGCATATGTAGTTTAAAAATGACTGGAAATCTATAACTGGTGAAATCTAAAACTCACTGCTTTCAAAAAAAAGTTGATATATGTATTATTAAGATCTAGTTGTGACTTTATTTTCAAATCTGTAAGAAAATAGAAAACAAGGGCTGTCACTATTAGTGACAAATGCCCCCGAGCATTTACGCCGCAAAACAATTTAAAATCCCTTCATCCATGGCAGTTCTTGGCCGGACAAGAAACAGACCATGTAAACCTTTAACCTCTTAAGTGTGACCCTGACCTTAAAGCTAGGGGTCTGGATCTTGCGCATGACATGTCATCTTATTATGGTAAACATTTATGCCAAGTTATTTTAAAGTCCCTTCATGGATGGCAGTGTTATGGACTGAACACCAAACAGACCCTGTTTTAACATTTGACCTCTAAGTGTGACCTTGACCTTGAAGCTAGGGCCCAGGGGTCTAGGTCTTGCGCAAAACACATCGTCTCATTATGGTGAACATTTATGCCAAGTTATTTCAGAATCCCTCTATGAATGGCAGTTACAGCCCAGATAAGAATTTACACGGGACACACTGAAGGACAGTGAGATTTTAATATGCCCACCTTCGGAGGCGTAAAAACTTGAATTGTGTCCATATGACACCGTCACACGGATGCCCCCACATACTGCGCCATCCCCTAAATAGCAAATTTTCTTGTACCGACCATCTCACATGACGATGGCTTGGCGCAAAACGGGTCCATCTGCATTTTTTAAAATTTTACAGGAGAAGCAAAAAACTGTTTCTTTTCTTAAGAAAAAGATGAAACTGACTTAAATTAAGAAATATCACTAAACAAAATGAATGGATTCCATTCCTAATCACAATTATTTTTTTAATTTTTATGGAAATATTACTTTTGTGACTTGGACTTATTTGTACCAGGGTTTTCAGTGCAAAATAGTCCATCTGCAGATGGACCTATTTTGCACTGTAATTTTCTATAGCAGGTCAATAATTTAATGCAGATAAACTTATCTTGCATAGCATAAAGACACAAAACAAGAAAAAAGAAAGTAAACTTTAATTTCTTTATTTCTGAATTTAAGCTAATTTTATGATTTCAAATGCAAGCAGTTAAAACAAGAACTGTCCTATCATTAAGAATGTCCTGAAAATGATAATTCAAAGCATAAAATAATTTATACTGTACTTATTATATCTATAAGGTAGAACAATAGTAGGAGTGTTATTTACAAGTATATGTACCAGTATGTGTTTAATTATCTGATTTTTTTTTTCATAATTAAATATTTTACAAATTCTTGAGTAAGTAATAATCATTTATACATGTAAATAAAGTACAATTGTTATTAATTGGAAACAACTCAAAATAAAAAAGTAGGGAAAGAATTCACAACAGCCATATACCCCAGTACACTGGAAGTAAAAGTATCAGCATTTCTCTATGCTCCTGTGCATTTATAAAAACTTTGAAATAAACATTAAATTTACATTCAACAAGGTAATGCGTATGTTACAAACGTTCCTAAAATTCAAAAATGTCCTTGGAACAATGATTCAAATGTATTGAAGTAAACTAATACTTCCTTTTCTGATGCTTTGTTTTAATGATAGTAACAAAACATTTTGTCAGGCATTTTTGTTATAAACACACAATTTTATCAGCATTTTATGAAATTGTTCAAACCTTATGGCTGTACAATATCAAAACATAAAAATCTATTTTGGTGTACATGGCAGTAAAACTGCACAGTTTTTTTTCAAAAGTTCTGACATTTGTCCACCATGTCAGTTATCTTCATGCCTAAGTGAATAGAAAAAGTTGTGGTGAACTCGTGGGATCACATTTGAACTGCACAAACGGACTAGATCATTATATTTAGCAGATGTGAGTTTTGGCAAGTTGTTTCCTGGTAAAGTGTACATCCGCTGAGGATGAGGTAGACTAAAGTCTGGAGTTCTTGATAATCCTCTTGTGCTTATGTTGCGAACATTAAGGTTCACTTCTACAGATGATTTATCACTGTAAGTTATATTAACAATCTCTGGATTTTCATTTTCAAAAGACACAACCTTTATCTGCATCCATTTTATTTTCTGCCCTCTAGTGTCAACATCTAGATTTACTATTGACTTAGACAGTAGTTTAAAATCTAAAAAGTCATTGGAATCTAGTTCCTTGACCTGGTAAGGCCTTGGATTTTGGCGTGCCATTCTAATTGTAGCTGCCCATTGCGGAGTTGTGTAGATGGACTTTCCTCTGCTTGCACGCTCAATGGTAGCATGAACCGAGTCATTTTCATTTTGAGTATGTCCACGTTCAAGAAATTTATGCTGCAGTGATTTGAATTTTAAGTATTTTTTGGCATGACACAACATTGTCAAAAAGTAGCGGTTTCTGTTCTGCCCGCTGCAGTTGTCTGGGGTAGAGTACGACTTTAGTTTTGCTTTGTTTTGCCTTCAGCTTTAAGTAGCGGTAAACACATGATGAAATTTCATTTGGTCCTCTACCAGACTGTGTCTCATTCCAAAGAAAGCAGAAGCCATTTCTTGTACCAATGTCATACACTGTCAGGTTATATGTACACAGTTTACGGCTGTAGTATAGGACAGACTCATTACTGTGTGGTGTTAGAAGTATCTGCTGCAAGTCGAAACAAGCAACTGCTAGTTCCTCATCAGTTTGGCATTTCTCCTTGTCTTCAGCCTTCATCTCCCTAGCCCATGTTTTGCATTTCACATGTCTGTTAAACATATCATTCATGTTGCTTTTCTCCTCCTCGCTAGCATTTTCGTATCTTGCACATAAATCGCAGCGATCTTTCACTGGTTTGTGAAAAGCCAGATTGAAATGTCTGTCAAATATGTAACGGTATGTGTAGATTAGAAACAGGACTGTCATTACTGCTTTCACACTTGGTCAAGTACAGACTGTACATTCTAGGAACACTAAGCCCTGGTTCTAGATAATATTTTTCAGATCTTTACGGCAATAATGGGATTCTATTTTTGGGAATGAGTCAATATGTTCTTTTACTTGCAGAAGCTGTTCTGGACGGATTTTGTTTACTCTGTTTGTGTGCTTACCACGTTTGTCAGGAGAACAAATTCCACTTGCAAGGTTTTCTTTATTAGGTCCTTTGCGCAATGCAGTATCAACTGCTGTATGACTAATGCCTAAAGTATCCAGGAAAAATGTCTTGCATACACGTACAAGTTGCCCATCTGCTTTCAAATGCCACTTCTTGGTGATATTCCGAACTGATCGTGCATTTGTTGTTCTTTCGCTTTTTGTTTTCCCACAGTTACCCAGCATGAAAGATAATCCCTCTGTCTCTCAACATCACCCGTTTTCCAGAATTCATGAAATATCTTCTGTCTCATTTCATCATGTATGTTTTTGTGGCATTTGAATTTACACCTATCACCACAACCCTTCCTTAGGTTACGGGCTGGCTTACTTTTTCCAGACATTGATATGTATGACTTTCCACTATTTCTTAATTTCTTTGCTATATTTCTCTTCCAGTTGCTTTCATTTCTTATACGTTTTCTTCCACGGTTACCTAGGGAAGAGCTGGATTCTAAGGTTGTTTTGTTTGCAGGTGTTGCAACAAGCTTTTCTCTGACAGAACTGAGTGGTATATCATCATCAGAATCACGCTTTGTAAAAGATCTAATGAAAGGCTTGATTCATTTGCAAGTCCTTGCAGAATTATTTCATCAATGAATGAGTCATTGAATAGTTGTTCCCTGTGTGGTGAAGTTAGAGAAGCACCTTCCATTCTGTTTGCTACTGGGGAGCCTGTTTTTCAGTATATGGATGACTGATCTGTGGAGATGTCACTTTCACTACTTAGATCACTTCCTTCAGTTGCATAAGACAAATCAAATTCAGATTGAGAATCCTCATGGAACTCCTTTTCAATTTCATTTACTTTGTCCTTCAAGTTTTCACTTATAGCATACAAGGTGCAGTCGTATTCACCATCACTGATAGTTGAGAAAGCGTCAAAGTCATCATCACTACTATAAGATTCTTCAGAAGTAACAATAATCCGGGTTAGTTCAAACAAACCAAATCACCTTTGGTAATGTGGTTGCAGCTAGATGTCTAATGAATTGGCACAGATTTACAAGACTTTGGTGTTTGGTTAAAATGGCTTTTCCATCAACACATGACATTCCAAGCTCATTGCGACTGTGTGGATCGAACATAAACACTTTGTCATCTCGTTTAAGTATTGTTACAGTATAGCATCCAACAGTTAGTAGTGCTAAGTCTTCTACTTTCTGCACTGAATCTTCCAATGTCATAAAGGGATATTCCGTATCCTTCCTGTCAAGTGTCCACAGCACGGTAGATCAAATACCACAGGATATTTTGAGTTTTGAAACATCACACTTTTTGGTAGTTCAGATACCAAGAGATGGTCGTTTGGTTTTTCAAGATTTAGATACAGTTTGTCCCCTTCTGTAAGTATTGTGTCTAAATCTGATGATATCCAATCTGTTGGATGTTTTTCTTTGCTGTATATGGCGGCAACAAGGCTGTTACAGGTACACTGTTTGCCTGCACCCATAAAGCTTTGGTCGCCTTGGTGCAAAGATGCTTGAACTTCCATTTTGAACTGAAATGAAATAAAAGATTTAAAGCTATAAAACCCAACAGAACAACTTATAATAAAAAAAATATCTATCTGTAAACAATATTACTAAATCATAAATATAATAAAACTTTAATATTCATTTTGAATTATTATCAAGAAGGAAAGCATTTTCTTTTTTTTCCTAAGGTTATATTACTGGTAATGACTTATTAATTAATGCAAAAGTTGATTCTATTTGCATGTTTTATCCTGACTTAGCATTCAGAATATGTATTAAAGGAACAATAAAACAATTCTTACCTTATCTGATGCCATTTTGCACAGTCGAAATTCAAGGTTCTAGTTATAATTCAACTTCAAAATACAGATAATATTAAAAGATAAATGCTACTGTAGAGTATAAAAAGGACTAGGTCTGAAATGAACATTATACAATATAGTTTGTCAACAGGCTTGTCTTTGAGAAATAAAATCTGATAAGAAGATACTATATAGCACTAATGCTCAACTGACAAGCTTTCTATCACAGTAAGAGTTGGCAGAAAAAAGCAACACTTCATGTGTTTAATGAAAGGCAACTATGACACTGTTACTTTTACTTAAGTGACATTTGATTACCTTATCAGGTACTCAATCAGATTATAATAACAGATTACTAATATGTAAGCTTATTTTTTGGTCTTAAAATCTATATATATTAATTAAGTATGTTTCTGTCAGCTGAAACTTACATTCCAGTATTTTTAAACAGCTAACTGGTTAATCTAGCATTAGCATTATCATTTTCTATGAAAACATCAGTGTAAAATAAGCCCAAGTGCAGAAAGACTTTAAGAGATAAGTCAGATTATAATGCAAAACAAGACCAAGTGCAGATGGACCTATTTTGCATTACAAATTTGATAAGATTCAGATAGACCTATTTGCTAATTAGAAATTATGTAATTAATTAATAAGATTTTTTTCACAATTTTTTCGGAGAATGTGTGTCTCATCATGCTTTATCCAAATATGCAAAAAAGTGATTTTGTGAAAAATTGTCAGATGGACCGGTTTTGCGCCAAGCCATCGATGAAGGTGAAAGACTAAAAGTTTGAAGCAAATTGTATTCAGATAATATTGTGTATCTTGGAATCCATTTTTTCAAAATGTGTACAAGGAGTTGGCCAAAGAAAACAAGAGCTCCGCCAAGTGGGGTAATATACGCCCGAAGGATTACATCAGAGGATGGGAGCAAAATTTAAAACAAGAGGGCCATGATGGCCCTATATCGCTCACCTGTTATCATTGCACTTGAGGACAAGAAGGTCCTCAGAAAAAATATCTAAGTCCAAAGGACAGGAACAACTAGAACTGTCACAGGAGTGACTCATACCCCCACCATACGGTCTTGTCACAGAAGAATGGCAACCATAAGAAATCTTAAAAATACTTTGGTGTACTTCATCCTAGGTTTCCACATAGAAGTAATACTAGTATAATACTAGTAAATATATTAAATCTCTAATATTAGAGATACACTAAAAGTGAATACAAAAAAAGTGTCTTACCGGCCCATGTTACCACAGAAAAATGTTTTTACTTTTTACAAAGGACTTATAATAAAAAAGTTAGAAAAATACCTAAAATATTGAAAATCTAAAAATAGGACTTCTAAAAATAGACTTATTCCTGGAATTTAAGGGGAAGAAACTCAGTACAAAAGTTAAAAAAAAGGTTACTTCCCTTTGGCTCTAAGCCAATCAGAATGAGATATAGTGAAAATACATCAAAATTAACCTTAAATTCTAGGTAAAAGGGGACACAATTCAAGAAAAATTAGTGTCAGAGTTATGCACCTTGTGTCACATGATGTGGGTGATGAGGTGGAACATCTATTTTAAGTCTGAATCAAATCCATTCAGTAGTAACTGAGATATAGTGAAAATACATCAAAATTAACCTTAAATTCTAAGTAAAAAGGGGCTTAATTCATGAAAAATTGGTGTCAGAGTTATGCACCTTGTGTCACATGATGTGGGTGATGAGGTGGAACATCTGTTTTAAGTTTGAATCAAATCCATTTTGTAATAATTGAGATATAGTGAAAATACATCAAAATCAACCTTAAATTTTAAGTAAAAGGGGACATAATTCATAAAAAATTTATGTCAGAGTTAAGCACCTTATGTCACATCATCTGGGTGATGAGGTGGAACAACTATTTTAAGTTTTAATCAAATCCATTTGGTAATAACTGAGATATAGTGAAAATACAACAAAATTAACCTTAAATTCTAAGTAAAAGGGGACATAATTCATGAAAACTTGGTGTCAGAGTTATGCACCTTGTGTCACATGATGTCGGCACATGATGTGGGTGATGAAGTGGAACATCTATTTTAAGTTTGAATCAAATCTATTCAGTAGTAACTGAGATATAGTGAAAATACCTCAAAATCAACCTTAAATTCTAAGTAAAAAGGGGCATAATTCATAAAACAATGGTGTCAGAGTTATGCACCTTGTGTCACATGATGTGGGTGATGAGGTGGAACATCTATTTTAAGTTTGAATCAAATCCATTTAGTAATAACTGAGATATAGTGAAAATACAACAAAATTAACCTTAAATTCTAAGTAAAAGGGGACATAATTCATGAAAACTTGGTGTCAAGAGTTATGCACCTTGTGTCACATGATGTGGGTGATAAGGTGGAACATGTATTTTAACTTTGAATCAAATCCATTTGGTAATAACTGATGTAATAGATTTCGGGACGCGACGGGACGGGACGCGACAAAACTGACTCCTATATACCCCCCTCAAACATGTTTGGTGGGGGTATAACAAAGGGAAGAAATTTAACCAAAGAAAAAAAAATTCTTACAAGGTACAGATATGTCAAAATACACCTAAAAATTGGAGGTACAATCCATGTTGAACCACAGAAAAGTGGTCTCGGTTTTTCCCTACGGCCAATAATAAAAAAGTTACTAAAAATAAGCAATTTATAGTAACGTAAAAGGGAAGTAATAAAAAAAAAAATGATTGTAAGTGAACAAAAGAAGGATCTGCCAAATAAATCTGTTGACATAAATGAAATTTCAGATCAGTATCTTCATTAGTTACAGAGATATACCCATTTTAATTTGAAATAAAGGGAGGTAATTTGACATAAAATCAGTCCATAGTTATCTACCCTGATTGGCTCAGTCCAACTAATGACAATAATGAAATTTCAAATAAGTCCTATAAGTACTTACTGATATAAATCCATTTTGATTACAATCAGGGGAGGTAATCAGATATAAAATAACTCTGGAACCTACGACTGGATCTGATTTGTCATGGAATCCAAGATTTATTGTTGTTGAAGATATTTTGGAAGTTTGTATCAAATAAAACCATAAATGAAGTATCTTTATGGCTGCAAAAGCCAAAATAGCCATTTTGGACCTTTAAGGGGCCATAACTCTGGAACCCATGATGGAATCTGACCAGTTCAAGACAGGAACCAAGATCTTGTGGTAATACAAGTTGTGTGCAAGTTTGGTTAAAATCAAATCATAAATGAAGCTGCTATTGTGCAGATAAGGTCAAAATAGCTAATTTTGGCCCTTTCAGGGGCCATAACTCTGGAACCTATTAAGGGATCTGGCTGGTTTAAAAAAGGAACCAAGATCTTATGGTGACACAAGTTTTGTGCAAGTTTGATTAAATTCAAATCATAAATGAAGCTGCTATTGTGCAGACAAGGTCAAAATAGCCAAGTCTGGCCCTTTCAGGGGCCATAACTCTGGAACCCATATAGGAATCTGGCCAGTTCAAGAAAGGAACCAAGATCTTATGGTGATACAAGTTGTGTGCAAGTTTGGTAAAAATCAAGTTATAAATAAAGCTGCTATTGTGCAGACAAGGTCAAAATAGCTAATTTTGGCCCTTTCAGGGGCCATAACTCTGGAACCCATAATGGGATCTGGCTAGTTTAAGAAAGGAACCGAGATCTTATGGTGATACAAGTTGTGTGCAAGTTTGGTTAAAATAAAATCATAAATGAAACCACTATCATGCAGACAAGAAATTGTTGACGGACGGACGGACTGAAAATTAAAAAAAAAGTCTAAGTCCACAAAACAAAAGGGCCAAGATGGCCCTAGGTCGCTCACCTGAGTAACACACCATAAAAGTGTAAACATGTCTGACCTATTGATTTCATGCAAACAAATATTCTGGCCAATTTTCATTAGGATTGGACCAAAAATGTGGTATCTTGAGTTTAAACAAGAATTTTCTTTGATATGACTTGACGACCTAGTTTTTCTTAACCAAATTTCATGAAGATAAATTGAACAAGAGGGCCAAGATGGCCCTAGGTCACTTACCTGAGAAACACACCATAACAGTGTAAACATGTTTGACCTAGTGATTTAATGGAAACAAATATTCTGGCTAATTTTCATTAGGATTGGACCAAAAATGTCTCTTGAGTTTAAACAAGTATTTTCTTTGATATGACCTAGTGACCTACTTTTTGACCCCAGATAACCCATATTCAAACTTGACCTAGATTTCATCAAGGCAATCATTCTGACCAAATTTCATAAAGATCAATTGAAAAATACATCCTCTATCACATACACAAGGTTTTTCTTCGATTTGACCTAGTGACCTACTTTTTAACCCTAGCTGGTGAAGATTGAAAAATACAGCCTCTATTGCATACACAAAGTTTTTCTTTGATTTGACCTAGTGTTCTAGTTTTTGACCCAAGATGACTCATTCAAACTTGACCTAGATTTCATCAAAGCAATCATTCTGGCTAAATTTCATGAAGATCAATTGATAAATACAGCCTCTATTGCATACACAAGGTTTTTCTTTGATTGGACCTAGTGACCTACTTTTTAACCACAGATGGCCAATTTTCAAACCTGGCCTAGACTTTATAAAGGTTATTATTCTGACCAAAATTTATGAAGATCAATTGAAAAATAAAGCCTCTATCGCATACAAAAGGTTTTCCTTTGATTTGACCTAGTGACCTTATTTTTGACCCCATACGATCCATTTACAAACTTGGCCTAGATTTCATCAAGGTAGTGACAAAATTTCATTTTGATCAGTTGAAAAATACAGCCTCTATCACATACACAAGCTAAATGTTGACAGACAGACAACAGACAGACAGACAGACGACAGACGCTGGACATCGAGCAATCACAAAAACTCACCTGAGGGATCTGCCATATAAAAACAAGAGCACTGCAATGCAGAGCAATATAAACAAAGCAGTCATATATGACCTTTGACCCCTAAGTGTGACCTTGACTTTGAAGCAAGTGATCTGAAACATGCGCTCTGCACATCGTCTCGGTGTGGTGAACATTTGTGCCAAGTATTTTTGAAATCCTTTGAGCACTTCCAGAGTAACAGAGCAGACACGAAACAAACTGATATGACCTTTGACTCCTGTGACCTTGACCTTGAAGTGAGACATCCAAAACTTACACTCTGCACATCGTCTCTGTGTGGTAAACATTTGTGTAAAGTTTCTTTGAAATCCTTCAAGGGGTTCAAGACTTACAGAGACATGAAATTGCTAACAGACGGACGGATGGATGGACACCGGGGGTATAACATAATACATCCCTCTGGGCAGATAAAAAAAAGATTGCTCCATACTTATCAAAGTTATGGCCTGGAAAAGCTCTAAAATTTCCGCTGACTTCTGTGACCTTGACCTTTGAAATAGGAAGCTGGGGTTTGCACATGACACACTGTTTCACGAGTTAAACATTTATGCAAAATACAAACAAGATTCCTCAATGCAGGTCAAAGTTATTGGCTGGACAAGATCTGATATGATCTTTGACCTCCAACTGTGACCTTTACCTTTGAGATAGAAACCTGCATATGACACTCCCTCTCTTTGAGGCTAACATTTATGCCAAATATAAACAAGAGGGCCAAGATGGCCCTAGGTCGCTCACCTAAGAAACACACCATAACAGTGTAAAACATGTTTGACCTAGTGATTTCATGGAAACAAATATTCTGACCAATTTTCATTAAGATTGGACCAAAAAATTGGTCTCTTGCGATAAAACAAGCATTTTCTTAGATATGACCTAGTTTTTGACCCTAGATGACCCATGTTCAAACTCGACCTAGATTTTATCAAGGCAATCATTCTGACCAAAATTCATGAAGATCAACTGAAAAATACAGCCTCTATCACATACACAAGTTTTTTCTTTGATTTGACCAAGTGACCTAGTTTTTTACCTCAGATGACCCATATTCATATTCGACCTAGATTTCATTAAGGCAATCATCCTGACCAAATTTCATAAAAATCAATTGAAAAAACAAACAGTCTCTATCGCATACACAAGATTTTTCTTTAATTTGACCTAGTGACCTAGTTTTTGACCTCAGATAACCTATATTCAAACTCGACCTAGATTTCATCAAGGCAATCACTCTGACCAAATTTCATGAAGATCAATTGAAAAATACATCCTCTTTTGCCTACACAATGTTTTTCTTTGATTTGACCAAGTGACCTAGTTTTTGACCCCAGATGACCCATTTTCGAACTCGGCCTAGATTTTATCAAGGTAATCATTCTGGCTAAATTTCATGAAGATCAGTTGAAAAATACAGCCTCTATTGCATACACAAGGTTTTTCCTTGATTTGACCTAGTGACCTAGTTTTTGACCCCAGATGACCCATTTTCGAACTCGGCCTAGATTTCATCAAGGTAATCATTCTGACCAAAATTCATGAAGATCAATTGAAAAATACCGCCTCTATCGCATACACAAGGTTTTTCTTTGATTTTACCTAGTGACCTAGTTTTTGAACCAAGATGACCCAGTTTGGAACTCAGCCTAGATTTCATCAAGGCAATCATTCTGACCAATATTCATGAAGATCAATTGAAAAATACAGCCTCTATTGCATACACAATGTTTTTCTTTGATTTGACCTAGTGACCTAGTTTTTGACCTGAGATGACCCATTTTCAAACTCGGCCTAGATTTCATTAAGGTTATCATTCTGACCAATAGTCATGAAGAATAATTGAAAAATACAGCCTCTATCGCATACACAAGGTTTTTCTTTGATTTGACCTAGTGACCTAGTTTTTGACCGGAGATGACCCGTTTTTGAACTCGGCCTAGATTTTATCAAGGCAATCATTCTGACCAATATTCATGAAGATCAATTGATAAATACAGCCTCTATCGCATACACAAGGTTTTTCTTTGATTTGACCTAGTGACCTAGTTTTTGACCTGAGATGACCCATTTTCGAACTCGGCCTAGATTTCATCAAGGTTATTATTCTGACCAATATTCATGAAGATTAATTGAAAAATACAGCCTCTATCGCATACACAAGGTTTTTCTTTGATTTGACCTAGTGACCTAGTTTTTGACCTGAGATGACCCATTTTCGAACTCGGCCTAGATTTCATCAAGGTTATCATTCTGACCAATATTCATGAAGATTAATTGAAAAATACAGCCTCTATCGCATACACAAGCTAAATGTTGACAGACGACAGACGACGGACGCCTGACATCGAGCAATCAGAAAAACTCACCTGAGCATTGCTCAGGTGAGCTAACAAGGCTGCTCCATGCATGTCAAAATTAACATCCGGACAAACAAATCCAGCCAGACGGTCACACACCAAACAGCCATTTGAACATGTCGTCACTTCCACAAGCTGGCTTGACAAAAACTGCACGCAAAGGTTCATATAAATCTTGGCTATTATTTTTTTTGTAGGTTCAAAAGTTGGTTATTATTTTTTGAAGGCCAGTGTGAGCCCTGACAACTATAGTCAAATATGTTCTTTAGTTATTGAAAGGTAACAATTTTCAGTGGTGGCCATGATTTTCACAATTTTGAGTCATCCAAGGGCTAAACTGCCAGAAAGACTTTATCTAACTTGGCAAAAATATTATGCCCATTAGCATTGAGACCAAGTTTGATGAACATTGGATAAAAACTGTTAAAGTCAGGGAGAGGACCCTTTAAGGAGTGGACACTGTCATTCCTTTTTTCAATTTTTAAGAATTTCAAGGGCCTTAAAGGTCCAATACTAAGGAAAGTGAACATTTTAATTTCTTTTAAAAAGCACAGAAACTATATCATTTTATTGGAAAATGAAAGTTGGTATGTAGAAATTCGAAATAAATCGAAGTATATGTACAATTATTTTTCTATGAAGTATGAAGAAAGTTAAAAAGACCTGGGGGGTCATTCTGTCGATTCATTGAAATTTCAACATAATACACATACATTTCTTTGAGTTCCAAAGACCTTCTGTAAATTTTGACCTGCCAATCTTCATTATTTAGTGTCTTGCAGAAGTCTATGCACTGGCTATGAAAAAAATTGCCAACTCACTTTCCCTTAGAAATGGACCTTTAATTCCAGAGCTACTGATACAATCTATATGGTTACTGAACTTGGCCTTATATTATACCAATTAACATTGTGACTTAGTGAAGCGAACACTGGATCAAAACTACTCCAGATAGAGAGCCAGTTTTTGCAATTTTGAGTAAATCAAAGGCGGTAACTTCAGAGCCACTGAGACAATTCAGCTGGTTATCAATTTGGCTAAGACATAATGCCCATCAACATTGTAACTAAGTTTGGTGAACGTTGAATAGCATCTGCTCAAGTTAGGGAGTAGACAACTTAAGTGGATGCTGCCCACAAACCAGATGCTCCCATATGTCCTGTATCACAGGTGTATCAAAATGAGAAAGATGCAGGAACAAATCAGGTTAACTTAAGATGTCAGTGCTTTATTTAACTGATATGTATACTGTTCTCTATATAAAATATAAAACATGAAATAACACACTCTTCCATTCAGCTAATATCCTTAACCTTTACCCTGCTAGATTTCTATAATGAACTTGTCCATTATTCAATTTTGGCAATACCATTCATTATTCGAAGGGGTGTTCACTGAAAATTTACTGACTGAATAGGGAACAGTGCAGACCATGATCAGCCTGCATGGATGTGCAAGGCTGATCTTGGTCTGCACTGGTCGCAGAGGCAGAATCACTAACTGCCAGCAGGCTAAAGGTTAATTTACTTATTATGTACAACATACCTGATTTTGAAGTCATGACAAGTTTGACATTTTTCAGAAGGCAAGAGTGATTGCAGATGGCATCATAAGCTCTGATACATTCACAGTCATCCCAGCCTGCTATTACAGTGTGTAAAAACTTGCCGAAACATGTCATTGCCATACATTTGTTCAGATCCTCACAACATTCCATAGAATTTGTGCACAATAACTACAACAATAACAACAACAACACTAATTCTATTTAAGTGGAAATCTGGCACAAGAGTTAGGTAGTTTAGTTCAAGAGCAAATCCCTCTTTTTCAAGACCAGATAAATTCTTTCTGCCTAATACCATTTTAGAAAATTAACCTTTACAAAGCAAAAACCTGTGTATATAAACCAATATCTATCTTCCATGAGTGGTGTTGCTATGCAGAGGCTGCACTGTTCACTTTAAATAATATGCATATAGGTATCTAAAAATGTAGTGGTATTTGAAAAGGATTTCTTTGAACATTTATTTTATCACAATGTCATGATGACTTCAACAAAATAAGATTATTTAAATGCTGTAATACAAGTAATATCAAAACTCATTTCATGCTTTAGAAATATACAGAATATATGTATACCTTTGTGAGAACCTCATTAATGAATTTTAGCCTTTCTTTTGTTGCATACAAACAGGTCGATCTTTTCAACAACAATCCTGTAATATATTAAAAATATGTATATATTTTTGGTAAATAGTTAAGTCTATTAAATTAAAGAGAAATATACTAAATGTAAAAATTGTCTGAACTATGAATGATTTGGTCATAGTGGATGATTTTACAATGAATATCTTTAACAAGTAAATGCATTATGTCAGTCTAAAACTATAGTTATGCTTGTAATGTCATATATGATTACCAACAATAAACAAGAGCCGTTTGTAAAACATGTTGGTCTGTCCCATTTTCAGTAACTACAACCTTGATCTTTTGGATGTTCTGACCCCTAACACTAGGAGCAATTTACTATTAACCACAGGCAAATATCCTATGAAGTTTGTAGACTCAATGCCAAAGCATTCTCAAGTTATTATGTGGAAACTGTTCTCAGTCTCAAGCTTCACCTACTGACCCCCAAAATATTTAGGCTCACTAACTGACCGCAGGCAACCATCCAGTGAAGTTTGACATCTATTACCCCAAAACCGTTTTCAGTCCAGATGTCTCACTGACCTTGACCTTCAGCTGATTGATTCCCAAAACAATTAAGGGGTCTTTTATTGACCACAGACAAACATCCTAGGAGTTTGATGTCTGTACATTCTTTAGTTATTGAGTGGAAACAATTTTCAGTAACAAGGCACGTGACCTTGACCTTCAACCTACTGACCTTAATATAATGTCATCTACAGATCTCTGACAACCATCCCTATAAAGTTCTTCAAAGTGGGGACAGGGGGAAGCATAATGAACAAATTTATTACAGATTAATTACCTAATCTGGAAAAAGTGTTAAGAACATCACATTGTTTTGATACAGGTGTTGGTAGGTACATGCTCTGCACATGTAATCTGTTCACCAAGTCTTTCTTCAACACTGGATAGAAACTGAAATAACCTTCTATCAAATCTCTGAATGCTTTTGATGAAATGGTAAGAATGCTCAAGTCTTCAACTGAAAAGCAGAAGAACAAAAGCTGTCAGGACAGTGCGCTTGACTATTTGAAAATGTTTACCAACATGGAAGTGAAAATGACAGGTGATAGTGAATGCAATAGAAAATTGTACCGATATTTTCATCTTTGTGTTTTGTTGTTGGGGGAGGCAGACAGGAGAAAGTGCAATTGATGCAAAATGTGTGAGAAATGTAAGAACAACAAAAAAATTTGATAGGGGCTATGACATAGATATACAGTATAAGTGTGAGGAATGTCAAGACTTATTTTGTTTGGCATTTTTTGTGGCCTGTGGGGGGATGGAGGGGGCAGCACCAATCTCTCCAAGTTACAAGTGGATGAGCAAAATGGTCAAGCAATCCCTGGATTTGAGCAATCTAACATAAAAAATATATTAAGGAAAGTGTCCTAAGACAAGAATTGCTTTGAGCTACTGATGCCCAAGCAAGCAGTGTTTTACTTTACTTCCTGTCTACCATATTCTGTAAAGAATATTACAGCGAATGAAATGGTTTAAAGTTATTCTTTTTAGTTTCTTTTCCTTACTCCACATATTTATTAAAGCCGAACAGATAAAAATCAATTTATGTATTTCAATCAAAAGTGTGTCCATGGCCAGAAGGTTAAGGGCACTGACTTTGAATCACTTGCCCCACACTGCTACGGGTTTGAAACCTCCCTCGTGGTGTAGAAATGTTTCATGTGAGGAAGCCATACAGCTGTATTGAAATAATGCCAAGAACACTGGAAAAGCTGGAAACTGGCCATATGACCAAAGACATTAAACTAAAACAATACCCAAATTGGCCTTAGTCACTTATTTGCGAAGGACCTTCAGACTTGCTTCTGACCAAGTTTGAAAAAGATCCATCTAGTGGTTCATTAAAGACTAAGAGTGTTCAAATGTTTTTCTATTAACAATGTGCAGGCCTCTAAAAGCGGCCAAGGGTAATCATTTGAACGAATGTGAGAGATGTCCATAACAGGCAGGGTTCAACAAATTCTTTTAAAGCAACTCACCCTGCAAGAAGAGCTACCAACAATTTTCAACTGATGGATTGTAAGCGAAATCGAACTTATCCTACATTTTATAATCATATACCTGTCTACCAAACATGAATCTGATCAATTCATCCTTTCAAGAATTATGGAACGGACACTGACAGGGTTTGAATTTAAGCTTGCATACTCGCAAAATGCGAGTGACTTTTGCCCAAACTCGCAAAATTTTGCGAGTGCAAAATCTCAAGTAGAAATTACGATGGTTTTAATTTCTTTAACTTTCAGTTTCGATCTGCTGTAAATACGTATTTAATGATGATGTTAAACTAAGTACGCACCTACTGATGATGTTTTTACAGCGCACGGACTGTTTGCAGATTTTGATTATGCAACACGGTAACTACCGGTATGTGCGCGCAAGATACTAGATGGAAAAAAACATGTTTTGTACTACTGACGCTTACCGGTACTGTTATTGAGGACAGAGCCTTGTACGTAGAAAAAACGGTTGAACAAATTGCGACTACAATTTATAAATAGCGAATTGAAAGTTTTTGTACTCGCAAAAATTTGCAAGTGCAAAAAACTGTTAAATTCTAACCCTGACTGAAAATTTGTTAAAATGGGCCATAACTCTGGCAAAAAGTAGTGAAATGTCATCAAAATCATCCTAGACCTGTAAACCTTATGATTAAATACCCGTGTACTAAAAATGAACTCAATCCACCTATCACCGCCTTCGTAGCCTAGTGCTAGAGTGCCCACTTAGAGAGTGGAAGGTAGTGGGTTTGCTCCATGGTGACGTCATACCAAAGACATGAACAAGAGGCAGTGTTCGCGTTTACGGCGTAAAAGTATCTAAATACGCAACAAATTTGGTTGGTACGCAAATTTTTCAAGACCACTGCGTACATGGGACGCAAAGTAAAAACGGAACTGAATGTTTTAATTTAAAGACAACAAATACTAATCACGATGTCGGAATCCCAATTTCATTTTCAGCAGCATTATTTTCTAAAAATAACACAGAGTGACGTAGCCTGTAGTCATTCAGTGACGTATTCAGACTGGTTTAGCGTACTGATCAAAATCTCTACTTATCGATGTAAATTATATGGAAACAGTCCAGGTACTTCTTGCATTGCAAACCGAAAGTAAGATGGAGTCTCCGGCGAACGCGAACACTGGTTTTATTTTTCAAAGCAGGGCTTTAGCTAGAGGTCGACATGAGTGAAATTCAAGTCGCCGAATTTTTGTTATTCATCCACTAACAGCCTATTGTGGTACAGCATGTTGACACTTTACTCGAATACACATGGCATAATTTCGCCTCTGTCTTCTGATACAGAGAAGTTTGAAAGCAATTATAATGGTCGCTGACAGCTTTAATTTGATCAACTAAACAGTAGGGATTTAGAGCGCTCTATATTACATTAACTTGTACATTCTCCTTTGACTTTTCAAAAAATTATCTTACCTTGAATAATTTCCTTAATTCCGCGTTATTTGAATCATTTTACTCCGAACTTAGAAACATATCACTGACACTTTCTGTGACGAAAATAACCTTACTGAAATTTACACAAATTTCTGACAACTGCTGCAGAAACTGGGTTAAACATGATTGACAACTTTTTCTTTTGATGTGTGCCCACATTAGGGGATCAAAAGGACCGTGTACCCTTTGTGTGACGTTACTGCTGCTGATGTCATGATGGCATGTATTTAACTCACACAGTCAGTTCTGGTACAATATTGCTTGTTTTGACTAAACATTGCACTAGGAGCTTGATTTATTTTTTGCTGGGCTAATTTTAGAATATGAAATGATCAAACTGTTTTGAAATTGTATTCATAGATCTAACTAAAAGGTGTTTGGTTTTGGCAGTGATTAGGAAATTAACTGGAAAAAATACTTAGAATTACAATTTACAGTCAGTAATCACATTATATAAATTCAAAAGAATGAGAAATTAGATTAACAAGGATAAGAAAGCAGATTCACTGATCTTTTCAGCTGGTTTGTTTTATAATTTGATAGACTTGAAAAAAAAAGATTTAAACAAAGAAGTGACTTTTTCCGTAAAATCTTAGTCTAGTGCTTAAACCTGTTAAAGTAACTATTAGCTGGTCAAACCCATTATATTTGATGTAACTTTGTAGATTCCAATATTTTTATACCTCTTATCAGAACTGGAATGCATTTATGAAGTTAAAGAAGAGGTGTTATTTATTGTGAAACATGGACATTTGTCAATATTGTAGCTGCAAAACCTGGGACTCAACCATATTTGGCTGGGACTCAACATTTTTTGGGAGTACTGAGTCCTAGGGACTCAGTGAAATTTTCAGAAAACGCGAACACTGAAGAGGGTCTTGATGACCCTGAATCGCTCACCTGAGTTATATGAGCCACATGTTTAAAATGGCAAACTGATGCTAAAATATTAACAAGAGGACCATGATGGTCCTGAATCGCTCACCTCTTCCCACATGACCCAGTTTTGAGTATCACGTCTTTTTTTCTATTATTTGACATAGTGACCTAGTTTTTGAGCTCATGTGACCCAGTTTTGAACTTGACCTAGATACCATCAAGATAAAAATTCTGACCAATTTTCATGAAGATCCATTGAAAAATATGGTCTCTAGAGAGGTCACAAGGTTTTTCTATTATTTGACCTATTGACCTAGTTTTCGAAGGTACGTGACCCTGTTTTCAACTTTAACTAGATATCATTAAGGTGAACATTCTCACTAATTTTCATGAAGATCTCATGAAAAATATGGCCTCTAGAGAGGTCACAAGGTTTTTCTATTTTTATACCTACTGGCCTAGTTTTTGATCGCACGTGACCCAGTTTCGAAATTGACCTAGATATCATCAAGGTGAACATTCAGATCAATTTTCATAAAGATCCATTGAAAAATATGGCCTCTAGAGAGGTCAAAAGATTTTAATAGTTTTAGACCTATTGACCTAGTTTTTGACCGCAGTTGACACAGTTTCAAACTTGATCTAGATATCATCAAGATGAACATTCAGACCAACTTTCATACACATCCCATGAAAAGTATGGCCTCTAGAGAGGTCACAAGGTTTTTTTATTATTTGACCTACTGACCTAGTTTTTTAAGGCACGTGACCCAGTTTCAAACTTGACCGGGATATCATCAAGATAAAAATTCTGACCAATTTTTATGGAGATCCATTCACAAGTATGGCCTCTAGAGAGGTCACAAGGTTTTTCTATTTTTAGACCTACTGACCTAGTTTTTGATGGCACGTGACCCACTTTCAAACTTGACCTAGACATCATCAAGATGAACATTCAGACCAACTTTCATACAGATCCCATGAAAAATATGGCCTCCAGAGAGGTCACAAGGTTTTTCTATTATTTGACCTACTGACCTAGTTTTTGATGGCATGAGACCCACTTTCGAACTTGACCTAGATATCATCAAGGTGAACATTCTGACCAATTTTCATGAAGATCTCATGAAATATATGGCCTCTAAAGAGGTCACAAGGTTTTTCTATTTTTAGACCTACTGACCTAGTTTTTGACCGCACGTGACCCAGTTTCATACTTGACCTAGATATCATCAAGATGAACATTCTGACCAACTTTCATACAGATCACATGAAAAATATGGCCTTTAGAGAGGTCACAAGGTTTTTCTATTATTTGACCTACTGACCTAGTTTTTGAAGGCACGTGACCCACTTTCGATTTTGACCTAGATATCATCAAGGTGAACGTTCTGACCAATTTTCATGAAGATCTTGTGAAATATATGGCCTCTAGAGAGGTCACAAGGTAATTCTATTTTTAGACCTACTGACCTAGTTTTTGATGGCACATGACCCAGTTTCGAACTTTACCTAGATATCATCAAGGTGAACATTCTGACCAATTTTCATGCAGATCTTGTGAAATATATGGCCTCTAGAGAGGTCACAAGGTTTTTCTATTTTTAGACCTTCTGACCTAGTTTCTGAAGGCATGTGACCCAGTTTCGAACTTGACCTAGATATCATCAAGATAAACATTCTGACCAAATTTCATAAAGATCCCATGAAAAATGTGACCTCTAGAGTGGTCACAAGCAAAAGTTTACGGACACACGCACGGACGGACGGACGACGGACACCGCGCGACCACAAAAGTTCACCTTGTCACTTTGTGACAGGTGAGCTAAAAAGTAGGTCAGTAGGTCACATTCATGGTCACTGAAAGTCAGTTCTTAGACCTGTGTGCAAAACTGTACAATGTCATGTCATCCAAATTTCAAGGCTGTGTCTTAAAAAACAAAAAAGTAGGTCAGTAGGTCAAGGTCATAGTCAAGTGACCCCTAATCACTTGGGGTCATCAGGTAATTATAATTTAGCAGTCTAGGAAATATGATCTGATAATTTTTCATGTATTTATTCCTATATAACTCATATAACAAGTGACCCCCAGGGCTGGGCCTTTTTCACCCCAGGGACATAATTTGAATAATCTTGTTAGAGGTCCACTACACAATGCTACATACCAAATATCAAAGGCCTAGGCCTTCAACTTTCAGACAAGAAGATTTAAAAAAAAATTCCTATATAAGTCTATGTAAAACTTGGGACCCCCAGGACTGGGCCTCTTTTCACCCAAGGAGCATAATTTGAACATTTTCTATAGAGAACCACTAGGCAATGCTACTTACCAAATATCAAAGCCTAGGCCTTGCAGTTTCAGGCAAGATTTAAAAAAAAAATTCCTATACATATGTCTATATAAAACTTAGGACCCCTGGGGCGGGGCCTCTTTTCACCCCAGGGTAATAATTTAATTGAACAATCTTGGTAGAGAACCACAAGGCAATGCTACATACCAAATATCAAAGGTCTAGGTCTAGTAATTTCAGACAAGAAGATTTTGAAAGAGTTTTCCTATATAAGTCTATGTAAAACTTAGGACCCTCAGGGCTGGGCCTCTTTTCATCCCAGGGGCATAATTTGAACAATTTTCATAGAGGACCATTAGATGATGTCACATGCCAAATATCAAGGCTCTACACCTTGTGGTTTTGGACAAGAAGATTTTTAAAGTTTTTCCATGTGGTTGCCATGGCAACCAGAGTTCTGCATGGAATTCAATTCTTTGAACAATTTTGAAAGGGTGGCACCCAAGGATCATTCCTGTGAAGTTTGGTGTAATTCTGCCCAGTAATTTTCAAGAAGATTTTTTTAGAAAATGTTGACGGACACACGACAGACATCGAGTGGTCACAAAAGCTCACCATGAGCCTTTGGCTAAGGTGAGCTAAAAATGGTAGTAGTAGCAATGTTGGGCGGTTAATTACTTGGTTTACTGGTCAATTAGTCAATACTGACTGTTCAGAAAAATTAAACAAGAGGGTCATGATGACCCTGGATCACTCACCCGAGTAATATAAGCTACATGTTTCAAATGTCAAAGATTTTCCGATGTACAATCAAGTAACCCCTGGGGCAGAGCCAATTTTACCCCGGGGGTCATGATTTGAACAAGTTTGTACAAGTCTACTAGGCAATGTTACATATCAAATATCTAAGATCTAGGCCTTCTGGTTTATTTTTAGCAAATTTATGAAGATTTCCCTATGTACAATCAAGTGACCCCTGGGGCGGGGTCAATTTGAGCTCAATTTGGTCAGGTGAGCTAAAAATGACTGGGGCTTGATTAAGGTGAAATGCAGGCATTTATTATTAGTTATAGAATGAATATTTCTCTAAGTTTCCCAAGTGGTGCATGGTCAAACTGGTTTGCATAAATTGTCAATTCGAACATTTTGTAGAGGTGGACCTAAAGTATTATTTACTCTGAATAAATGTAATTGCCAGTGGAATATTCTAAATTTTATTGAAAAATTTTAGAACGACAGTACTCGAGTTGGTCATTGCTCACATTTAACACTTGAAGGTTCTAAGGTTAGTCAGTCAATTTGCGGTTAATATATTAGAGATTTATTCAATTATCAACTATGTTAGAAAATTAACAGGGTCATGATGACCCTGGTCACTCACCGTAAATATAAGCACTAGTTTCTAAGTCAAGATTTCGATTGTCCAATCAAGTAACCCCTGGGCGATGACCATTTACTCGGGTCTTTTCTATTTTTTTCAAGTCTTGGAGTTCATATCAATGATCTAATCTGGCATTTGGTGATATTCCTTAGCAATTTTGAGATTTGCTAAAGTACAAAAGACCCCTGGAACATGGTGATTAGATATATTCTGAGCCTTTGGTCATTGAGCTGAAAATGACTGTAGCTAGATGTAAGTAGATTGCAAATATTATTCAGTCATAGCAACCTGGAATACTCCATTCGAGTGGTCGAGTTGTAATACTTTGTTAGAATAAAATTGTCATGAAATTTTCTGTAGATTATGATACCAACATATATTATTTTACTCATAACATGTCAATGAAGTGGATAACTCTATTAATTAAGAATAATTTTTTTCTGTATAGCTCTCCTTCTTGGCTTACAGCATTTAACATATATTTACAGGAAGTAATGCAGTTATTCTTTAAGGGATAAGAAACTTTTTAATCAAATGATATTTATGAATACCATGTACTGTCAATACCTACAAGTAGAAAATCTAGGAGTTTGTCAAAACCCTGTGGAGCTTTCTTGACTGACTTTCCTTTAGCTTTCCTTATCTTTCTTCATCATTTTGAATCTAGTGGCTTCTACATGGATTAAATAGTGATACATAAGTGTGAATGGAATGCAAGAGAACCTCTGAAACAAAACATATATTAATATATTCAGTATCTTATCAACAATTTCATAATGGAATTTCCGTTCTAAAAATGTCTGAATGAAGACAAGTCTGGTATAATTCTCATTGTCTGGTAATAAGTTTGGAATTTTATGAATGAATATTCCCTACGACATGGTGACCAATAATGTGCACTTCTTAGCAGGCTAACTGCAGAAAAAGTCAAGAAAATTTCCAGTCAAGCATAAATTTTTGCCTAAAAGATTCATTTCTCAATATGAAGTATGAGTATTACAGAAAAATATAGAAGTAATTTTGGATTGTGAATCCATTTACAAGGTGTAAATTGGCTGAATGTTCATTTTCAAGGAAAATTGTAACGGGTTTATTAAAAAATGTGACATAGGGTTGAATTCAAGTGGCCATTAATGATGAATAAATTTCAGAATAGTGGGGTTAGATACCAGTGAAATAGATTGGAACGTAAATGAAATCTTAATTTATCAAAATATTTGTTTTCTGACAATGTTTGTTGTTTTGAACTAATTTTAAATTCACCATTTCTGCATTTAAATATGACATGAAAATAAAATTCTACCAAGAAAAGTTATTGCTCAATGAAAAATAATTAACATATTATTATAAAACCTATTTTTTTCTCGCAGTTTGCATGTTCATCAACCGCATGCCAAATTTCAAGAATGTACTGCAATAATAATTTCGAAAACTGTCATCTCAAAACTGAGTTATTTTACAGGTGCACAGGGGACACATATTTGAAAATCATTGTTGTATTCATTTATTATTAGTTTTCTGTTTATAAAAAGACTATTGGCAGGTGATCAACTTAAGACAAATCCTTTCAAATAAATAGTGTATTCCACAAAATAACTACAAAACTGAAAATTTTCGCAACAAAACATGAAAATTCAGCAGCATGTAATGTTTTAAATGAAAAATAAGTGACTTTAAACATAACTAACACATTGAAATCGCTTAGTTTACATGCAATGCTTATTCAAAGTATAAAAATGACAAAATGTCATGCAGGGTAAAATGGAATGGCAAAATACATGCATACTTTATAATGTTACTGAAAAGATGCACAGGGGAAAAATTGCACCCAAAAATATATTTATAGAATATGTTCATATTTAAGTAGAATTCTTTCAACTACACAATATTCACTAGTGAACATTAACATATGTAGGCAAACTTGACAGCTTAAGAAGCAATAAAGTTGATATTTCCAATTCACGGTGGAACAAATGTCACACGAAGGATGGAGTTCTTCTGATAACCTGTCATGTTTTCTTCTGATAACTGTTACGGAGTTCGTCTGATTTCTGAATGACGTGCCAAGGAATCGTAGGAAAAAATGGTAATTATTTATCTTTAAATAGAGAGAATGGGGTGTAAAACTAAAGTTTGATGATCACGGTTGCCTGATGTCTTGTGCTATGCGTCAGAAAAAACTGTTTAGTCTAATAATCAGCCCCACTACTTTGAAAAGAAGACATTTTGAGTAAAATATCGAAATCGTTTGCTCATTCATACATATTATTCTTCTTATTCACGTTCTTCATCCGCAGCACATGCAATAGAATAATTTTAGTGCAAAGTTGCAAACATATACCACTTTCTAACAATTTTATGCCCGATTTTTCAAATGTTACGGAATTCCGGTGATAACTCTGAAGATGTCGTAGAGTTCTTATGATAACTTTTATTACTGCCAGGGTGTTTCTTGAGCTATGGTAAGATACTTTTTAGCTAATTTTATTATTTAAAAAGGGTGTTAACGATGTTCTTACGTAATATATTTATCAAAGGCACAGTATTGTGGTTATATAATGTACGGTATGTGTGTTTTTGAGTTCCAATGATAAGTTTTTAGTGTTATATTTGTTATTCTGACTAGATGTTACTTTTAAAGGGACTGTGTACGCTAATAATGATGATCTGGCTATGGTTAATTTTTTAAATACAAATTGCACATAAATGCTGTACAGTGTTAAACAGTTACAGAAATATACTCTTATTTTCATATCCAACACGATCCGCAGCAGTTGCTATATAAACATATAGCAAAATCGCCTATACATGAATCTACGATAAAATATAGCTGTTCCATTCCACCCTACGATTGTAACATGACTGTGAGATTCTATTCTGCTTGCGTTATATGCCGACTAAATACTCGACTTTTTCAGTGCTAAGCAGTACTAATAAAATGTACATCAAATTTTCTGAAACAAACAATTTCTAACTGATGAATTTATTTATTAATATTTTTACCGTAAGAAAATGTTTCAGCCTGGTAAGTTTCAATCTCAGCATCAGTGCATCTATCTGGTCGTGTACGTAGTTTACAATTTCTGCGCTGTAAGCACCACAAATGCCAACTAGATTCTACTTTGACATTACTAAAATAAAATTATAATTCATGTTCCAATCTTCCAGACTCAAGTGTTTACGTGTTTATATGCCGCAATGTTCTGGCGTGTATGTTTCAGTGCCATCATGTAGTGACGTGTACATTTTAAGAAACTGCATATATATAAGGTTTGAATAAAGTATTTACATCTGATTTCTATATCTGACCTTAGATATTATTGAAAAAAACATTTTCACAACTTAATACTTTAATTAAAATTTAATGAATATCGGAAAATTCCGTTTTATGCAACGCTTTCCATTCGTGGGAGGTTTTTGTAATAGCATATGGCCAGCCGAATGACATATTGAGCTAAAATGTCGTGCTGTAAAATGCGCAGAATTTGCGTGGTTAGAATCGAAATAATAAATATGTTCCAATAATTTTATCAGTTAATAAAATATGGGCAGTCGTTCGGATGCGAATATTAAATCACTCGTGCTACGCACTTGTGATTTAATATAGGGACATAATTATTTATTATTTCTTAATTAATTGGCTTGGAAATTACATTGTGGATTCTATTGTAAGAAAGTGCAGACTCCTCTTACTTTATAATATTTCCAGCTAAACTCTAAAATGCCATTCTATTCATCTTATAGCATTTAGATAGCACTTTAAAATTCACATTTTCACTTATTATGATATTCTATATGACAAATAGTCACGCACATATGAGGATGACAACCCCCTATTTGGTACGCAGTATTCAGCGCATCGAAAATTATATGCATTCTGTAAGATATAATAACAATACTGCAGTATTAACGCCAGTCACATTACGAACATGTCGGTTATCTGCCTCAAATCTGTGGTAAATATGCTTTATTATACCTCACTTTTGTCTACAATGGTAAAATCCCATTACCCGAAAAGGAGATATTTTGACTATCAGAAACATTTTCAGTCTTTTTGACACGTGACCAAGCGAAAGTGACTGTCAGGTCATGTGACCGCGCTGATATTTTGAATGTCATATAAGGGCAAATAACTGCTTCAGGTTTTTAGCCATATGATTGCGTCCCTTGTACACAGTGTCATATTGTAATGACGTCGCTATTCAGTGTGTACACAACTGATTACCGCGCTAAAGATGAAACTGTTGAATTAAATGAACCAGAAACATTTTTAAAACTTTTTTATGTGTTTAGTTTTGTTCGGTATAATAAAATAAATACCATATGGCAGCGTGTGTGACATTGATATTGTCAACCCTCGGAACAGAATGTCACCACTCGGCTATCGCCTCGGGTGACATTCTGCCCTCGGGTTGACAATATCAATGTCACACACGCTGCCATATGGTATTTATATAATATCATTATATGACTCATGTCAACTGATTACACATGAAGCGGTAGCTCGCTCTCTGTGTTGTGTAGTGTCGCATTGTGACTGTACTTTTTCAGTGTCAACTATATGAAGGATTTAAAAAATTATGATGGTAAAGTTATAATTATCATGGTAAATCATACTATATAGCATTATTTTTTATCATTAATCCGATCAACCACTTCAGAAACAGACAGCCTCTGCAAATGCAGCAATTATTAGGGGTACCCTAAATTAAAGATAACGGATTTGATTTCAATTCAGTGATCAATCAAAACGGAAACCAATAAATCGTTGTTCACGAACATTAGCACATCCATTGATAGAACGAAAAAATACAATTTACTGCATTTATTATCTATTCGTATTTTACTATATATGTCATTATACTGCATATAGTTTTAAACTTAACAAAAGACTCATACCGTACATTTTATAACCAGAATACTGTGCCTTGGATAAATATATTACGTTAGAACATCGTTAACACCCTTTTTAAATAATAAAATTAGCTAAAAAGTATCTTACCATAGCTCAAGAAACACCCTGGCAGTAATAAAAGTTATCATAAGAACTCTGTGACATCTTCAGAGTTATCACCGGAATTCCGTAACATTTGAAAAATCGGGCATAAAATTGTTAGAAAGTGGTATATGTTTGCAACTTTGCACTAGAATTATTCTATTGCATGTGCTGCGGATTAAGAACGTGAATAAGAAGAATAATATGTATGAATGAGCAAACGATTTCGATATTTTACTCAAAATGTCTTCTTTTCAAAGTAGTGGGGCTGATTATTAAACTAAACAGTTTTTTCTGACGCATAGCACAAGACATCAGGCAATCTTGATCATCAAACTTTAGTTTTACACCCCATTCTCTCTATTTAAAGATAAATAATTACCATTTTTTTCTACGATCCCTTGGGACGTCATTCAGAAATCAGACGAACTCCATAACAGTTATCAGAAGAAAACATGACAGGTTATCAGAAGAACTCCATCCTTCCTGTGACACTTCCTCCCCCGTGCACTTTTTAACTTGAAAATTGGCAACTATGGCAAAACATGCAACAAAGAATTTTAAATTGTCCAGGGTTTCTTTTATAAAGCTAAATTATCAAGTAATGCCTAAATTTTGTGTACACATTGCTTAGAACATAGAACTGCCACCATATATTACAGCAGTGCTAAGGTAATTGATGAGTGTGAAAAAAAGGGTGCACAGGGGACATCACTTTTGGCTTTATGAATGTTTAACAGTCCCTTATATGTGAAGCTGAAAGCTGCTTTTGTATTCACTGTAACTCCCTTTCAAGGAAAATAAAGTAAAATCCCATTTTATTTAAAGAATAAAAGAAATCTGATGCTTAACTGCTGAAAAGGTGCACAGGGGACATTTTTGGGTGTATAGACATTCATCAAGATTCTGAGGAAGCTGATTCATTAAACAAAAAAAACATATTGTGTCTTCAAAGCTTAAAGGATTAAGATCTTAGAAAAACATTAGAACTTAAGAAAAGTAATGGGGTTGTGAAATTGTAGAGGTCAATATTTAAATTTAGTATTTTTTTTCACTATTTTTTGTGAAGGGGGTTCAATCACAAGATGTGAGATATTGGTAAGAACATGATGCTGTTTATGAAAAAAAGTATTTTGCTTTAAATGTGGGGAGTTTAAGTTTTATGAAAAACCAAAGCTTTAATAATAAAGCTTGGTTTGAAAACAATAAGACACTGTTGAAAACTAGCCTTACTGTAAAATGTCACACTTTTTTGGTTGCACAGGGGACAAAATTACCTATATAATTCAATGTAACTTTAAAACTGCTTGAGTCATTTACCTGAAACTGCACACATTTATTAACTACATTGATGTGGATATAATAAACCCCAAAAGACTTTCTAAAACTGAACTGAAGTAAAATAAGGTGAGAGAGAAGAAAAATCTTCATTATTTTGAAAACCACCTATTATATTTAAACATTTTAATGAACGTTTATAGTATAAATTGACAAATTGACTTCAATTGTAGTAATGTTACCGATTTATTTCAATGACATTATGGTCAAAAGTTGTTGTCCCCAAGATTTCGAAAATGTCCCCACACTTTTCATACAAAGGGGACATATTATCCCCACCATTTTTGATCCTCCGCAGAACACTGAGGTCAGTTTGGCTGGGGATGGAATGCTCAACATTGTTTGGTCAAAAATGGATGTCTTATCCTCCACATTAGAAAAGCTTATTTGATCATGTAATAGTCTTGCCATCTGATATTATTATGCTACATTTTGTTAAATGTCATGACGTATGTCACATGCCCTTATGGGCCCTGAATTTTTTTAATAAACTTTAAACTTGTTTATTTCAACACCAACAAAAATTTCCATTTTCTTAGATTTACGTCGCTTCCCCCCCCCCCCACCCCCCTCCAAAGGACACCGACCCCTTTCCCTTCACAGTGAACAAAAAAAAAAAAAACACTGCATAATATTTAACAGATTATTCTTGAGTTAATTATTAGAGAACAATTATCCTGAAAACATTTACATTGTATACAGGCAGTACATTTCGCATAGGATTTAGAATTTGGCTTTTGATCCTTCAGACTCGTTTGTTTTTCTATACTAAATTCACTGGTTACAGCTAGGTTTTTTTCCCTTCTATAATAGAGCCTGTCATAGGCTCCTTCCCCCTCAGAAAATTTCTTTTAAATTATGCAGTTTTCCCCAAAAATTGACTAAATTACATCAGCTTTTTTATTCCACTTTGCCTAAATGCCAAGCTATTTTTTCCCCAAATCACTGTCCCGGGCCCCTTCCCCTCCCGGTAAAAAAAACCAACCTGGGTTATATATCACAGTCCATAACAATAGGTATTGTACTTTGGGCTTTTTTTCCCTATGAAGTGTCACGGTATAGGACTTAAATATTAAAACGGGGAGAAAGTGTGTAGGCGGCCGGGTAGCTCAGTCAGTAGAGCATCGGAACGGTATTCTGAGGCCCCGGGTTCAAGTCCCAGTCTGGCTGCACATTTTTATCACCCTGTGACATTTGGCGCTCAACGTTGGGCCGTGACGGCATTACACTGGTTAGTCTCTAACTCCTGTAATTGCTTATATATAAAGTACCCGCTGAATTCAAGGACGAATTTCAAAATGGTGGGGAAACATATCACGGCATAGGACTTGAATATTAAAATGGGGAGAAAGTGTGTAGGCGGCCGGGTAGCTCAGTCTGTAGAGCATCGGAACGGTATTCCGAGGCCCCAGGTTTGAGTCCCGGTCTGGCTGCACATTTTTCTCACCCTGTGACAAAAGCTACCACCTGTAAAAGGAGGCAATCCCAATGCAAAAAAGTATGTTTTTTCCCAATGTTGAACTTAAAATTCCCAAACCATTGTTACTGCCTAGTTTTTTTTTGGCTTTTCAACAATAGTTTTGCTAATTTGTAGACTTTAACTCATTAAATTCAGTAAACAGTTATCAATATACCATCACACATTTTAAAATGTTATTCAAAAAGAAATAAAAGTACATTTTGTTAGTTTCCATTATTCCCAATTAAGACAAATTACAGAGGTATTTTCCCAACTGTACCGCTGTTGGTGGCATTCCCAAAATGATGAGAAAAAGCTGAACTGTTATTGTTGTATTATAAGTTACCTGCACTTATATTTGTCAAACAATGGATGTTCAACACATAATTTGACAGAGGTAAGACTTTCGACACTTTCATGTGAATTGCCTATCCCAAATGTGAAAAAAAACACTAGAAATAAGTATTTATTTATAGCCATCAAAATAAAATTTGCGATAATTTCTTAAGTGAAATTCAATAATTGTTATTAAGGAACAGTGATTTTTGTTCTAAATAGAATTAATCTACCTGTATATATTTAGATATAAAAAGTGTTTTGTCCTTGTACAAATTGTTTTCCCACCCGTGCATCAAAACCATATTTGGCCAGCATATGTAGATATTAATTATACACATTTTCTGTGACTATTGCGTTGATGCAAGGGGTGGAACAGTACTTTTAAACAAAAAATATAACTACAGGGTGTTCCCAAATGTAAAGTAACCAATACTTTTTATATTCATTTTTAATAAATTGATAGTCACATATTTTTACATCTGTTTGTAACTCAAATACTATACAAATGTTTGAAAGGGTACACATAAGCATTTTATACATGTACTTTAAGTAGTAAAAGAAGCAAATACTGTGAATTCATTATTATTCGTTGGGTAAAATTTTCATTGGCTTATCCTGGTTGTTTGTTGCAGTAGATTGACACATATGTGCTTTAACATACCCCCCACCCCACTCACAACGCGCACGTCACTGGCGATGAGGATGTAATTTGTTTTCCATTTTGTTTTTATTATGTTTTGTATTTCTTATATATTTTTCATTTCTGATTGATATGCCTGTGATGCATAGGTCAAGAACAGTAGCTTCATGGCAGGTCATATCAGTGACGGTTTCACATTCCGTGTGATGCCACGAAAGTGATGTGTCAAGTCGCTTTCTATGCAGATGGCATATATAAATATGTCTAGACGCGAAAACGAACTAAAAGATCCAGCCTAGTTTCAGGTGGATTTTTATGCAGCCACCTGGATACATTTTTATTACATGTTTAAGCCGAATGAGCCATGCCATGAGAAAACCAACATAGTGGCTTTGCGACCAGCATGGTTCCAGACTAACCTGCGCAGTCTGGTCAGGATCCATGCTGTTCGCTTTCAAAGCCTATCGGAATTGGACCAACCGTTAGCGAACAACATGGATCCTGACTAGTCTGGGCAGATGCGCAGGCTGGTCTGGATCCATGCTGGTCGCAATTGCACTATGTTGGTTTTTTCATGGCACGGCTCATTTGGCTTAAACATGTAATAAAATGTATCCAGGTCGCTGCATAAAAAATCCACTTGAAACTCGGCTGGACCTTTTAGTTTGTTTTCGTCTCTAGCCGTATTTATATATTATGTCACCTGTTGCTTTTCTCATGGCGCGGCTCAAATGTTATCTGTGCCACTGGTACTTATCCCAAACAAGACCTTGATAAGATGACTGCCTTTTCTTAGTATTAATGTTATGCTGCACACAACTATCTGCCATCACTTCAGGGTTAGATGCTTACTTTTTTTCTAACAATGGCGGGATTCCTCCTTACAAATTCAGCTGTCCCTCCCTGATTTCAGGAATCCCTCCCATTTTCAGTGAACAATCGATAAAATCAATGGCTTTTTAATGGCTGGTTCTGTAACGCCATCGATAAATTTCCACATGACTTTTTGACAGGTAAACAAATAATCGCGAAAATACAGGACAACCGAAAGCGAGGCTACATGGTAAAACCCCGTACCCGGACCGTACTGTACATGTTAGACTGGTACCCGCTGTCTCTTCTGTGATTTCACACTATATATTTTATAGGACGCGGAACCAGTCTACGTACATGTATGTATTCGAGAGTAAACATCCAGACTGTGGTTAGAACAGATGTCTACATCGAAAATCGTTTCAAAGCAAGGTTTTTCTTTCATTTTGATATTTTTTTTAGCTATATTGAACTGAAAACTTACTGTCCCGACGGGACAGCCAGCTTCCAAGTTCAGGAGGCCCTCCGCTAAAATAGGTGTCCTCGGGATCGCGAGACTGCGTTAAGATCGAACCCTGCACTTATAACAGAACTATACAGAAATGTACATGTACTTAAATAACTACCTGAACCACTATAATAAAACTGACCGGTCACTTATACATGTATACCTATTCACACATGTAATGCATCAATAACTTTACATTACGAACAGGGTATAGATAAATCAAGTACAGGTTGTTTGCAAAAATAGAGTTCTATTTTTTATTTATTTATAGGATTTTAATCTTAAAATGTTATTTTTTCCTTAAATAAAATGATTTTGTCACTTTATTCGACTGGAATTCATATATTTAAAACTTCCGTAAAGTGATGGCATTACATTTTTACGGAAATTAAACATTTTATTTTTCCAAGAAAATATACCCTGGCCAAGATAAAATAAGAAAAACATCTCGACAGGAACAGATACAAACCAGTTTCTGCTGCAATAAGTTAACTAACACATTTGTTTATCACTGACTCGAAACGATTTGGGTATTGTTTAAATACTTAATGGGAATTTTGCCTTCAAAATGTAGGCTAGAAGCATATGATAGTGTCTGAAGTCCTTTATTCAGGGATTTCCCGGACATGTGTTTTTTGCATCCCTGACTCATATTTTAGGCCAAGGACTCGCATTTGTGAACTGGCGTACGTCTGTGGCAGGGGTCACGAAAGACCTGGCAAATTCACAGGACAGTCGGTCTGGTAAACATTATTTTTTTACAGGACCGGATAATATTTTACCAGACCGAATTCTATTTGATAAATTTGATATCTGGTCTTAAAAACTGGTATTTATACATAGCCTGTATAGACAGAATTACACAATTTACATCTCTTAAGTTTATTTCAACATATTAATTAACACTGTTTACAAACCAAACAATCATTTTACTCAGTAGATTTATACAGTTTTCTATTTTATCGTTGTCCACACCCCCCAAAGTTCATTTGATCCCTTGAGTTTATTTCCACATTAATTAAAACATATTTCTGACATCAAGTCTTCATATTTATTTTCTGTATCATCCCCGTCTTTCCCCCCACAAAGTTCATTTATGTAATCTATAGCATCCTCAAAATCTTCCTCGTCATCAAAATCCTCTGTATCGCTGATACACTCAGCCTCTGCAGCTTCAGATTTGCTGGCTGCTTTAGTTCGTCTATATCCTGGCTTCCTGGGCTTAGCCGATGTTGTCTAGAAATGAAATAAGTTAAATATATTTCTATGATTATAGTGAATAAAATATATTTATATGCTAGTTACAACTTGATATTGGTGGACTATATTATAATTATGATCTACATTTTTAAAACATATTTGTCTTAAAAAACATGGGTGTTACCTACCAGCCATTTATCAATTCCTTCATCAGGGTTAAATTTGTCGATACCAGGTGACTGCAACTTTACAACCATCAGATCATTTAATGTCTTTGCTTGCAAGCGTGTGCGGCGATTTGTCTTTACCAGTTTCATCTGCGAAAAACTTGTTTCGCAAGAAACACTTGTAGGTGGCAGACTTAGCAGCAGGTGGATCACCAACATAATCATACAGAGTTCCTCGTCTATAACCTCGTCATAGATGTTAGCCCATGATTTTTTGGCTAAGCTTGTACCATATCTGAATAGTTATATATTCAATTTAAAACAGTCAAAAATACAGTCCAAAAATGGCATTTATACTGATGGATGTTTACTTAAGATTTAAAACTGTCTGCAAACATTCAAAAACAAGCTGGAATATTTTACTGGATACAAACATAGAAGTTATTTCTATACATTAGATATACTACCTTTTTGTCAGTGCCTTTTTCAGAAGTTGCCACTCACTAAGTGCTTCTTCAGGGTCAAAACACCTATCAGCTCTACTGAGGGTTTCTGTATAGTGTGAAACCACCAACTTTATCTCTTCACAGCCAAAGTCTGAAATAAGTTTTGCTTTAAAAATCTGGCCATAGACTCGTATTTCATTCTACTAAAAAGGTATTAATACTGGGTGTTAATATTTTCACATTCTAAAAAGGTCTTAATTAGAATGTTATACAACAGCAGTTTTTAATTTTAAGAACATATTCAAGTAACCAGGGATATAAAATTAGCAGGGGCCCAGTAGCCCATGGCCCCTAGATTTTGGGCTAGGCCCCTAAATTGTTGGAGAAAATGCCCATATACCTAATGTTAAACATTTATTTTAACAGTCTGGTCCCCTAAATAAAAATAGCTAGTTTATATCTCTGGTAACTCTATTAATCCAATCCAAGACCAGACTTTGACAAACTAAAACACTGTTTATCACTAATAAAGAAAGAAATATTAAAACTGAATCAACACAGATTTTCTCCAACAGGAACAATAACAACGCAACACATGAATAAACGTTCAACCAAACAACCAAGATCTCAACATCATAACCTCTAAATACTGCATCGTCATCAACAGGCCAGTGTTTTGTACTCAAAACTCTTGTGGCATCAACAACTGACTTTTCAGGGCTATTCAGTTAAAACCGTGATCTTAGTGCTTCAGAGAAACCCTTAACCATGGTTTCCCTGTAAGCCATTTCTGGACGTTGTCCCTTCAAGGTCACTCCAGCTACAGCCCCGGTTTCTAACACCTCTGTAAGCTGATCACTGTTTCTATGAAAATTCAATTAATGCCATTGGTTTCTAAGTTCAAAATTTAAACCAGATTTACAAAAGTATTTAGTTTTATTTATTGAATACCTCTATTAATCAACACTGCAAGTAAGTTAATGAGTCTACCGACACATTCCCTTGCATAAACTAGAGGTACTAGAGAGTGCATCCTCTTAGACATATTAAGTCATTCTCTCAATCATGCTTGATACCATGTTCTAAAATAGATTATGATGCATTTTGTAAATCATCTTATTCCGTATGTTAGGCTCGATAGTCATACCTTGCAAATGAGTCGTCAATGAGACTTGCCGTGGTGTCAATCCAGAATAGACTGTCTGCCAAGGTGATATCATCTTTCTGTAGACGCAGAGATAGTTTCATCAATGGGTCTAATGTGTCCTGTGTATGAATATATTTATATGAACTAAATGACTAAATTTTAGGATAAAACTTAAGCTTGAAGATAAGATCCTTTGATTTGAATACTTTTTGCAGGTTGGTCTTAAAAAACTGGTAACCACTGAATTCAGTTTTAATAAGGCGTACTGTAACCAAAGAATTTGCATGGACATATTCTTCATAAAATAAACCTGTTTACATTTGTATTCAGATATGTTTAACATACCTTTAAGAAAATGGCAAAAGTGATCAGGTTCCTGTCTGTCAGCATCTTATAAAATCCTTCAGCTTTTGGATTTTCATGGCTGGCTGTAGAAAGGTGCATCTCATAAGCCTTGAATGTTTTTAGCAAGCTGGTGATGCCCTGAGTGAGGTGGGGAAGCCACCTTGTACCTGTAACCCTAGGTGGCAAGACACCTTTGACAGAACTTGCATCCATGGCACTCAGTAGGCCTTTTTTGTTTTTGTATTGTTTTTTGTAAAAATAATGCAGTCCAACGAGCAGTGTCATAAGTTTGTCATAAAGCTTAGACCCCTTTACAACATCTCTGAAGCTAAGCTCCAGTCGGTGACAAAGACAATGTATGTTGACCATTTCTGGATTGACATCCTGCCTCAACAGAGTTGCCAAACCAGTCTTGGAGCCAACCATATTTGAAGCACCATCACTGCCCATGCCAACAAGCTTCCCTTGAAAAAAATGAGATATATGTATGAACTGAGAGTAAAATGGTTCTGTCTAAAGGCTTATAGTATGTCTGTTTATTAATTCTTTGGGAATCAATTAGTATTACAATTTGGTATTTATCTGACCTAAAGCATACTAGTATTGTTTTTAATTTGTAAAAATATAGCTTTTTTTTTTTATAAAATCAAAAACCTTTGTCAATCCCATAGCCATCGAGGGCCTCCATAACAAATACTTGCAGATCTGCAGAACAGGTACTTTTAGGAGAGCCAATGCACAGGAACCTCTCTATGATACGTCCTTTAGCTGCACTCCTAACATAGAGCGACTCTTGTTCGTCTCCAGCAATGTCAGTGCTTCCATCCATTAGAAAACTGAAGAATGGGGCCTCCTTCAAAATTGACAGTGTCTTGTCTGTTGTTGTACCTGAAATGGCAGAAAGAAAATCCAGGGCAGCTTTTTCGTTTAGATAAGTGTCGCCTAAATCTAGACCTTTTGCTTTATCTACCTTACATAACCAGGTATAGTCGGTTAAAGGTCTATTATTTTTTGCAACAGCATGGATATTGCGAAAAAGGTAGGCAAGTCGATGTCTTTCAGCCGATTTCATGGACATCAATGCATGGCCTGCAGGCGAGTGCAACACTTCTTCGCAAGAACTTGACTTTGACTTATAATAAGAGTCAGCTTTCAAGTGACTCTTAGAGTTTTCATGATCAGTAACAGCACTGATCTTACGGTTAGTGCAACCTGAAATGAAAGTGTTATTGCCTCTCAAATTTGAAGGATCGGATACCTTACCTTCAAAATATGAGATACAAATAGAACACTTCATAGTGTCATTGTCACTAAATACTAGCCAAGATCGACCTATTTTCCACTTTTCATTTAATTTTCTCTCGGGCCGATTTTGCTCATACTTTTTACTCTTTGATTTTACATCCTCGGCCGTGGGGTTCGTTTTCCGTTTAAGACCAGGCTTTGCACCATCAAAGTACTTCAAATTTGATAACATGTTTATTAAAAATAAATTTTAACAACAAAAACGAATAGTATGAAATCGAAATCACCTTTTTCTTCCTCGCTCCGCTGACAAACACCGAATGTCACGTTGATGTTGACATTGAAAGATGACCTCGAAATTTCTGGAAATTCCCGCCTGGTTCTCGCGCTGTTGCTAGAAAAATTGAATGCGTACATAAATCGAGTACCATCCACGATTAGTCGGAACAACGCATCCAGTGATACGCGCGTTCTTAAAATTGTTGTGACGTCGTAAGAGGTTTCCACTGTTTCTATTTTAAGGACCAATCAAACAAGCGCTTACTAAAATATATTTCGACAACAATTTCTCGGGATTCCATGTTATAATGAAAGTAAGTTTTTTTTTGTTCAAACTTTTGCGAAGTCGTGGAGAACTTTCTTCTTATTTTATCATATTGACCTGTAATTTTTGTATTTACCTGCAATTTTTATCGGACACTCGGTCTTGTGAACTTGATATATCACGTCGGACCGGATCAAAATTTACCGGACATGTCCGACGGCTTTCGCGACCTCTGCTGTGGGACCCGCTTTGGTATATATAATATGTCCATTACCATTCCATTACCCATTCCCTGGTCACAACCAGTGCAAAAACTGATGATGTAAATGTAATGTGACTCCCTGTTCAAACAAAGCTTAATTATGCTTAAAGAAAATACACTGATTCTCAGGTGCCCCACTGATTCAGGTAACTGTATGATATTCTTACAGGTACTACCGCATCAACTGTTAGTGTACACCTGGGTTTTCCTTCATTTTTGTTTGTTTCTTGAATAGATTATTGTTACAATTTATTTAAGTGATAGTAACAAGCACACCCTGTCTTTTATGATAGGTCAGATTCCTGAGCATCATCAAATGTCTACTCCCCGTGTCCATGAGGGGTTTGACACTATCGGAAAATACATGTAGATAGATATATGACGGGGATTGACTTTATGATGCCTTCAATATAAAAATCATATATTCTGTTAACTATGGTGGCATATTTCTGCCATATTTCCGCCACGAGATAGCTAGGTAGCTATCACAACAATATCAGTGTTCGAAATTCACGGTAGTCCGACAGCCCGTGGCTACCAAATTTCAGCTGGGGCTACCGATTTTCCACAGGTACAAGCCCGACTGGGCTACCGAATTTTCCTCATTTGTTTAAAAAAAACATGTTAATTAAACGAGTTTCCAAACTGAGAAACGCTTATGGAATTATTGGTTTTTGCACTCTTACGTGGTGACAATCAAACACAGTGTCAAAGACGTAACCGCAGCGCTAATTGGATGAATACAATCACCTCTAGCGTAACGGATAATTTGATTAGCTTTCACACTTCTCGCGAAAATCTCACAAGTACCTGCAGTAGGCGGAGCTTAAATTATGCTATCAGCGTGTGTGTAAATGTGTATTCAGCACTCGGTATTACATCTTACAAATTGTCAACAGTCCGAGTTGCAGTAATTGGCGAGTGCGGATCCTAAAAAATCGGGCATAGCAGTTTAGATTTCGTTTTGGCAAGGAGTGTCATGTCCAATGCTTTTGGACTCTGACGATGCTGATCTGGACTGGAGTATTTCGAGTTAAAATTTTTCAAAAACATGGCAAACATGTACTGTATGTCTTTTATTACTTCAAACATGCATAGAGATGTCTGTAAAACAAAATGTTATATGGTGCAAAAATTATGTATTTTAAGGTGTTAAAGTTCGGGCTAGTGAAATTGATGTCGGGCTTGGAAAATTTTTAATCTGGTAGCCCGAACGGGCTATTGGATTCAAATCTGAATTTCGTACACTGCAATATTGTGAACTTTCTAAGAAATATGTGCATTTTTTTAAAAAAAAATATTTTCACATTGGTGCTTGAAACTGTCAAGAGATAATGGTAAAGGTATTTATGGTGGTACATTTCTGCCACGAGATAGCTAGGTAGCTATTGCGATACTTAAAAAAAGTTATTGTGATAAGGTGAAGTTTTCTGAAAAGAATATCTCAATGGTTGACAGTATAATAATGTTATTACTCTGTATTTTTTGCGTAAGTGCCAACAGTTACCATTTATTAGGTAGATAGTTATCTTGATATTGACAGAAATCATCTTGATATTTGAAACTTTTCTAAAACGTTTTTCTGAATAGCCTAAAGTTTCCTGGAAATAAAAAGCATATCTGGAAAAAATGATTTATTGCGATGTATTCAGACAATTGCACAACTTTTCTGGAAAGTTTAGAATATAATCGTGATAGCTACCAAGTAACTTGTGGCTGTTTCAAGCACTAATGCGAAATTTTTCAGGAAACAAATAAAATATCTAGAAAACAATGTTTTGCTGAAATGTTTTCAGGAAAATGCACAAATTTCTTGAATATTATTATGATAGCTACCTAGCTATCTCATGGCAGAAATATGCCACCATAGGTATTAAAAAATTATATTTCTAGATATGCTTTTTATTTCCAGGAAACTTTTCGTTATTCTAAAAAACGTGTCAGAAAAGTTCGAAAATATCAAGATAATTGTTGACAGTATTGATAGCTATCTGGCTAATAAATGGCAGCTTGGCCACTTACGCAAACTAATGCAATTAACGTAATAGGAGAGATCGGCATGACGTCACGCATAAATACCTGTTTATCTGGTGGTGGGTAAAACAAATGTTTTTACATCGTTTGTGTATGGGATCTGAATTTTTAATTTTTAATAACTTTCAGGGCTCTTGCGAGTGGGCGACTTGAGCGAAATAGGCGCTTTGTAACTTCAAACTTCGCTCAAAACTAACCTCAAAGCGAAATGCAAGTCGCCCGATTTTCTTTGATATCCGCATTCGCTAATTACCGCCACCCGGACTGTTGACAATTTGCACGGTGTCAAAACGAGTGTTGAATACACAGAGACACACGCCGAAAGCATAATTTAAGCTCCGCCTACTTCAGGTACTTGCGAGATTTTCCCGAGAAGTGTGAAAGCGAATCAAATTATCCGATACACCAGAGGCGATTGTGTTTAGCCAATTAGCGCCGCGGTTACATCTTTGACACTTTGGGTTTAATTGTCAACATGTTCGAGAGCACAAAAAAAATGTTTTTATAAAGAAATTGCTGATTATCCATGCGATTAATTGGAATATTGTACACAATTATTTGTTATCTATGGTAAAAGAATGACACGTATGTTGTATTACCTACGTTAAATTGATTTCCATCGATGAATTTATTTGAATACGTATTTCTAGATTACACAGTTTACTTTCAGTTTTATACGAGCCAGATATTGTTACCGAGGTGGTGACTCGGTGTTAATTTAATAAATACTTCATACAGATATCATCAAAAATCGGCGGGTTAGATTAACAGCATCGGCTTGAATTTTGAAAACGACTTTTTTTCAGAATTTTGTAATGAAACAATAACCACTGTATGGGAAATGACCTAACTAAGAAAATGAATGGTCACTTCAATCTTTTTTATTTAGAAACAAGAAAATTACAGCCGTCTTTCGTAGCACTCAACAGCATTGCGGTAGGAAAAGTCTTCCCACTTCTCTCTAAAGTCTCCCCACTTCTCCCTAAATCAGCTGGAGGGAGAAGTGACTTCTCCCAAAAAATTGGACCTAGCTAGACCCCTGAACTTTTTCGCTCATTTTAAATATGGATTTTAAAAATTCAGAAAGTTTTGAAATGCTTACGATTTTCGTATTTTCCCATTTAAATATCTTTTTAAAATGAATAACCGTTTTAAATGACATAAGATTTTAATAGCGGCATAGTGATCCTCCAAACTTTTTGAAAAAACACTGTATGTTAAGCGTTCATAATTAATCCATTTAATTTCAAAATTATAATCAAAAGTAAGCAATAAATTGCTTGTTTTATACACTTTCCATTGATCAAAAAATTATTGATATTATTTGTGTTTTAAGAAAGTCAGGGTCTTTCAAAAATGAATTTTTGAGTGACCCTGAGAAAGTTTAAGCCGTTAGAAAAACATCACTGTTTACAAAAAACATGGACGCTCGGCGTCTACCCACCCGGTCTTTGTCTTATCAGTTCTAAAAATAGAAAATACAATGGATTTGTTTACAAACACGATCTCTCCTATAACATTTCCGGGAAACTTTCGTCTTATGGAGATAATCTTCAGAAAACTGCATTTTATCAAGATAACTTTTTTTTAAGTAGCTCTATCGAGATATCCCGTGGCAGTATGTCACCATAGTTTACTAATGAATAATATTCGGCTTCTTTTTAAAATCCAAAATACCTTAAACAACAAAAAAAGCACAAGTTATAACTGAACGCACAAAAACAACACCACACAAAAAAATAAACTGACGCATGCAGACGACAGGAAGCGCGTCTTTGATACCTCCGCATTGAAGAGTATCGAAATAAGGTCAAATAGAATTAAATATACGTCGATGAGATATGTGATGGCGGTCAGTGTTAGGCCTTATTCTTGATATACGTTAATGATATAGCTGAAAATCTTGAAAGTTTAACACGTCTTTTTGCTGATGACAGTTCCTTACCTGTAACTAGTTGGGACTCAAACTTTATAGAATTAACTCTCAATGAAGACCTTAAACGGATAAAAGAGTGAGCAAAACAGTGGTTAGTTACCATTAACCGTAACAAGACAGGAGTTCTTTACTGCTCTTTTACTAATAATCCAACACATACTTTGGTGTATTTTGATATTGTTCAATTAAATTTTACTCAACACCATAAACATCTTGGTCTAACATTAAGTGATGAAGATACTTGGCATGAACATATTTCAAATATAACGAAATATGCCTCAAAAATTTGGGATCAATGTGATTGTTAAAATTCAAATTAAACAGGAAAACTTTAAATCAAATTTACATTTCGTATATGCGGTCTATATTGGAGTATGCCAGTGTAATTTGGGATAGTTGTACCGTATACAAAAAGGAAAATATTGAAAAATTACAGTACGAAGCTGCAAGGTTATAGTTACTGGTTTAACCAAGTCCATTTCGATCGAAAGGTTACTACAAGAAATAGGATGGGTATCATTATCAGACCGTCGATTGATTCAAATATTAACTATAATGTATAAAGCAAAACACGGCGATTTACCAGACTATCTTAATACTGTCTTTCCACATGAAGTTTCAGAAACTAATCCATATAACTTAAGAAACGATACTAATTATGTTACAGTTGCAAGAAGAACATAAATATTTTCCAAATCATTTATACCATCTGCTATTTCTGCTTGGAGCAACCTAGAAATTAATATTCGAAAATCGTCCTCTTCAAACGCTTTTAAAACCAGTCTCAAAGAAAAATTTTAACTTCCACGAGTTCCTTTGTTTTACTTATCTGGTGTAAGGACACTGTACGTCTGTCACGCCAGAATTAGAAATAGATGTAATAGTTTAAATGGTGATCTTTTTAAAATCAGCTCAGTGTGAATGTGGCTATGGCATTGAAGATGCTGAGCATTTCTTTTTTAAATGCAATCGTTTTCGAGATCAAAGACATCCATTATTTATAACCACACGCCCCTATCATCCCCTAAGTACTAACGCATAAAGAAGATTTAACAATGGAGGAAAGTTCACTGATATTCAACGAAGTGCAAAAGTTTATAAAACACACAGAAAGGTTTAAATAATACATAGTATTAACAACAGATCAAACAACATCTTACTAATATCTGACTAAATTTATCCACCATTATTCAAAATTATATAAACATTTAACATCTCGTGACAGTCGCAGAGAGACCAAAAGAAAAAAACAAAGATAAATATCAAACAGGGAATGCCACGTACCAAAATCGCAGCCTCCCCAAAACGAAACTTACAGCACGCAGACGTGCACACCACAAACACACACACACATACACATACACGTGCACACAAAGCCAACACACGAGGACAAAATGAACAAACAAAGGAACACAGTGGGGCACCGCCTTGGAACGGCCAGTGGCAAAAACACCACTGGGGAGCTTAAACCGGTTTATGGTGCGCACCCAACCTCACTCTTACCCCCACCATGTTCCAAAGACACGGGACAGTGTAAATAAAAGTAATCCCCGCCAGGTGAATCTCTAACACACGTAATGGAAACAAAAAAGCAAAGCATGTAAAACACAAAAATGCTGGTGTATAAATATATAAAAAGCAAACCTTTAGAACCAAAAACGTATGTACTCAATGCCTTTTCAGAAGACAGAGCAACAAGAGAAACACCCTTAAGGGCCCGACGAAACAGGCCAGAAGACAGATATCAAAACAGTTCAGTCCTGGTAGGATTTTAAAACTGCTTATCATAGAGTCCTCCCCCTCTTCCGTCAGACATAATCAAAGAGGGAAGCGTAGTGTCCAACTGTAAACTCCAAGCCATCACATCGAACGTTTTTTTCTTTGTTTTGTTTCTTTTGTGTTTTTTTTTTCATCGTGAAAAAGTGTTTTTATTTTCATGACTTTATTTTCTCTTATAAACACTTGTATATCCGCCATCTGTAGTTTATGATTGCTCGAGTCTATTTGATGTTATTTTCTGTGTTCGTTTTAAATTTTCTATCTACAGCTTAAGGGAAGGACAGTCTCTAATGTTGTCAGAACTTGTTGTCCGACCCTTTTGCCCTTTGATTATGTATGTTGGAATTGTTATTGTAATAACTTCATATCAAAGAGTAATAAAATATGATTAAATCAATCGAGGATCGAACTCAGGACCCCGCGATCCGAAGACCGGTGCTCTCCTTATTGTGCTAAGCGGGGGCGGGTTGTAAAGACTGGTATTACTTGTGGTGTACCTCTAGGGTCAATTCTAGGTTCTCTTCTGTTTTTTGATGTATGTGAATGACATGTCAGCAGTCGTAAAACAAAGTTACTTTTATATGCTGATGACTCAGCAATTTTGATCTCTGGTAAACATAAACTTGATATTGAATGTATATTAAGCCATGAGTGAATGGCTTATTTGCAATAAGCTTTCGTTGCACCTTAATAAGACCTTTTTGTCAGTTACCCATTTTTCGATTTTTTTCTCGGTCAGATAAAAGTTATAAGGCAGTTTGTCCAAGACTTTCGTGATGCCTGCTTTATATATAGCTGACTTCAGGGTGTAACAGATAGGGATTTTCATTTCCACTTGTTTTATAATATATATTTCTGACATATACTGACTGCGAGGTACTTTTGTGGTGAATGTTGGCGGTGTTTCCTTTCATAATGATCTCATGAAAACCAAAGCTACCCGATGAGGACTAAATCCGTGTGTATAATATCAACGGCAGGAAGTGTCCAAAAGCATTGGAAAAAGCTGAATGATTTGGAAAACATGTATATTTTGTCCTTCTTGTCTATTTAAGAAAAAAAAAAAAACATCGGGTGTAAGTTTTGTTTGCAGTTTTCATTAAAAATAATCAAATAAAGACCAAAATTATCCATTAAAGACTAAATCAGTTTGTATTTATAAGCAATGGCAGACAGTGAAAATGCATTAATTTTGAAAGAAATTTTAGAAGCTGAATGTTTTGCAAAAAGGTACTTGTTATTCTGATATATAATAAGAATTCCTAATATATCACGTTTTTCCCCAGTATTTTACAAAATGATTAGCAGCAATTGCAGCCACCATCGTGCCTTGAGCGCTTTGATGTAGTGGAGGACCGAACAGTGTTTATTTTTAAATATCGTACCATAACTGACTAAATGACAAAAATCAAGATACAGGCATTTTTGTTTGCTTGCTTGTTTTGGGTTTAAAGCCGTTTTTCAACAGTATTTCAGTTATGTAACGGCGGACAGTTAACCTAACCAGTGTTCCTGGATTCTGTACCAGTACAAACCTGTTCTCCTCAAGTAACTGCCAACTTCCCCACATGAATCAGAGGTTGAGGACGAATTATTTCAGACACAATTTCTTTTATCAAATTGTCACGGAGAACATACGGCCCGCCCGAGAATCGAACTCACGAACCCGCGATCCATAGATCGGCACTCTCCCTCTTGAGCTAAGTGGGCGGGTTGGAATTTTTGTCCTGACACTTAAGTGGATAACACACAGTTTTGTCATGAACAAGTGACATTTTTTACGAAAATTTCGAGATAATTAATTGGATATGGGGTTGGCAGAAATATGCCACCATAGAGCTGCGAGTGTTAGTTTAGGTCCGAAGAAAGATCTTGTCAAAGATATTTTGTTTGAGGGACAGACTCTAATAAGACTTGGTCATGAAGATAGTATTTTTGAATGACATCTTTATCTTCAGTGTAAGATTTGGCAGTTTAAAGGGTTTGATTACATGTCCCCCTGCTTCTCCAAGATCCGCATCTTGTCAAGGTTTTGCTGTAAGGACTGAGAATCGGACATAATTTACAGTAATTAAGGTTGACTACAGTATCATCGACAAAACGTCGAACTTAAGATTAGAGACAGAAGACACTAAAGACATTTAAAAATTTAAGACACCATAGCTAGTTGATAACCAATATGTTGCTAAAATATGTTGTGAGAAAATCCAGAAATTTATATGTTGGTATTGGTCACCATTAGAATAAATTCGCGTAGATTCGATCTCTTTTTATTTCACTCCTAATAAGAATTACAGTGAATTCCGAAATAATTAAAACGTTTTAGACTAATGTTTTACACAAAATTGATTTATTTATGAATGAAAAAATGCGGTAAGTTACTGACAAAATTAGTATTAGAATTGTATTTAGAAAATGATATGATTGAGAAAAATCATACCTTTTTACACAAACTATAAATAAGTTTATGAAATATTTCTTGCTGCTGTTGGATGAGCAGAGTCATAAAATTCAAGAGAAACATTTTTGTCAAGGCAGTCAAGGCAGTGATGTACTAATAGCATAACATAATCACCTGTCCTAAGCTGTGAAAACCATGGCTTGCATTGACTTAAACTTCTTACGCTGCATCCTCCGGAGGACCAGCTACTCTGACACCAACCTTACTGAATTCTTTGACTCCTCTTGAAACACCACTTTTGTCAGAACATAGAATGGGGGAGAGTCACCAGCCCACTGATCCAGCCTGGAAAAGTTGTAAAAGTGTAGCACAAGTATAATTATATTTTAAAAAGCATCATTCATATTATATTTAAATTCTTAGAAGTCTGAGGTGTTAAACCCAAAATAAAATGTACAATATAAGTCATAAATATCGTATAGGTATAAGTTTCATGCCATACCTGCTCGCACTAAATTGTTGATACAGGTTTCATAAAATATTATTCAATATAGTATAACTTACTCTCGACATGCTTGTTCGTTCTAACACTCAGTCCTAACACAGGCCATTCTGTCACATCCCAGTAGTGGTGTTACACGGTCAGCTGAGTTCAAATCAATCATCGCATTGAATGTCGGTCCGGTAGGTTCGGGTGGAAGAAACAGTAAACAAATCATCTTCCGTATGTATGGGAACGTTCAAACGTGTTCTATGTATTCTGTAGCGAGCCCCAGGTTCTGTAAAGATGATAAGATTACATATTTATCTAAATTATTTCTATTCACAAGTTCCCTATAAGAAAAGATCAGTGACCTGAATAACAGCGAGACTACCAATATCATGTTCAAGCAATTATTTCCATTTTATACTTTGACATTGATCAACCAAACTCCTTTATGGACAGATGAAATAGACAATAGTGTAAGGTTTAAAATAAAGATTTTTAGAATGTACCCTGATATGGCGCCAAACTGACTGAGCAAAGAGGAAGAAGTAGCCTTTGATCAGCAATATGAATATAACTTACCTGTACCAAGGGTTCTGTGATTCCAGTTGCCGCACGAGTTATAGACAATGGCATGTTGACACGGGTTTCAGTTCATTTCTACACTTAATACAAGGGTAGACCATACTATCATTATATTATAAAAGCACTGATATTTAAACAATCCAAGCAAATAACAATCCACCGCAATATTCACAGAGACAGACAGTAAGAATTTTGGTTTTAAAAATATTACTGGCTGAATATAATTTTCTGTAGACATTAAAGGTCCATTACTAAGGGAAAGTGAGTTGGCAATTTTTTTCATAGCCAGTGCATAGACTTCTGCAAGACACTAAATAATGAAGATTGGCAGGTCAAAATTTACAGAAGGTCTTTGGAACTCAAAGAAATGTATGTGTATTATGTTGAAATTTCAATGAATCGACAGAATGACCCCCCAGGTCTTTTTAACTTTCTTCATACTTCATAGAAAAATAATTGTACATATATTGCGATTTATTTCGAATTTCTACATACCAACTTTCATTTTCCAATAAAATGAAATAGTTTCTGTGCTTTTTAAAAGAAATTAAAATGTTCACTTTCCTTAGTATTGGACCTTTAAAAAAATGTTTGCAGCATAATAAATCAGTTAAAGCAGGAAAGATTAAAGATTGTTTTATAGTAATTCCAAATGTTTGCATGTTTCAATTTATTTAATTACTTAAATTGATGCAAAAGTTTCAAATTAAAAGACAAGTGTATCACTCAAATTTAAGTTGATAAAGCATCAATCACATGCAAACGATTGTTTGCAGCTTAGCATTATTAGGTTGTTTGGACACTTTCATTAATTATAATATTTATAACTTTTAACACATCAATTTATCATTGTGCCATTAAACTTTAAGTTACCGGTTAGCAACCATTTTATTTCAACCATTATCACTTTGACCTCATGCAGTTGTAACAATTATATTTATATTAGACAGACAAAAAACAAAGAAAAATATCAAACAGGGAATGCCACCCACCAAAAACGTAGCCTCCTCAAAACGCAACCCCCAGCACGCAGACGCGTGCACCACACACACACACACACACACACACACACCCAAAGCCAACACATAAGGACAAAACGAACAACACACACGCACAGACAGACTTCATAACAATGCTATAACATTCTAAAACTAATGGTTTACAACATTCTTATTAAAGACACTGATTCTGGTATGCCAGGTATGTGGCCTATGGGAAGTATTGGTGGTAATGGCCAATATACAAGACTGGACCATTGATAGACTTGCTTCTGTTTATCATAATAAGCTACTGTATAGCTACTGTGCAGTACATAGATTACAGGTGATATTTCCCACCTTCATAGCAAATCAGTTCTCACCTTTATTACGAGTTTAGAAAGCTTGATTGAATTATGGCTAAATAAACAAAGTGATAAGATAAAACAGTGTTTTTATCATATTTTGAATAATCAAGTTTTTTAACAATTACATTTCATCATTGCTGTTCTTTTTTTTTAATCAAAAATATAAAAAATACATTGAGCACATAGCTTTTAGAAATAATTAATTATGTGTATTTTGAACAATGCTATCTCTTTATTGCTGGATTTTTTTATACATAAAAGAAACGTTATTTAGACAACACAAGGGGAATTATGCATTTTTAATATATAAAATCCTTCTGTCCATATTCCATTTTATCTATTAAAAATGCAACTGAACGCTTCTTTAATTTCTAATAAAATCCGACAATAATCACTTTCTTTTCTGGTTTTTTGTTACTTTTGATAAAAAGATCATAATCATTGAATAAACAAACCTTTAATTTCTTTTATTAAGTTAAGTTTTAAATAATTAATTAGTGGTTAATGAGTGAGAATTGCTTTGCTACAAGAGTTATAATTAAATTGGCCTGGACATTATTCAACATCGATTAAAATAATTTTGTGTACATTCCAAAAAAAAAAAAACAAACAAAAAAAAACAACAACATTTCAATCAATAAAATGCAAAACACAGGAAATAAACTGATTTATCTGTAGGCAATAAAATTTATGATTCTCTGACAATAATTAGGCTACATGTCAAGTCTACAGGGGTTTTATGGACCCTTATCAGACTGGACCAGACAGGATCTTGTATATTGGGGATTAAAAAGTCTGGTATTGGGGTGGGGGGGGGGGGGGGGTCACTTATATAGGAGATTTTCTTTGCCTTTAAAAGCCATACATGTAAAAATGTAATAGGTTGGCTATACCTGTTGTTTCCCAAGTTCTCTCTCTGTATATATTTTATAATTTATTTAATACAGGAATACCTTTAGAAAGTACTAGACAATACAGTAAACGAGTTCAAGACTTTTATTCCATACAATTAGCTATTTAGTAACATCTTTTAGGCGAAACATTTTTGTATTTTCAGTGAGAATACCTTTAAAAGCTTGAGAATAAACCTACATAATTTACGGAAAATTTGGACACTATTTTAGAATAACTTTTTAATTGCCCCAGCCAAAATAAATAAAATAGCCAATATCATAGAGTAGCAGCTACTACTTTTACATTTAGAGTCTTGAGGACATTATACGCACTCTTTCGACTTTTTTTTTTTTTGAAATTCAGTTTAATTGCCATGCGTTCTCTGCAATTACATGTGTTTTCTGCAAAATGTATGTTATGAATTTATATATCTTGCTTCAATTCAAAATTGTTACATATTTTGATTTCAGACTAAGAGAGCTGACGAGCAGATAATGAGAATTGTGAAAGACTACGGAAAGAGGCCAGTCTTGGATTTTCTGAAGGAATAAGCTATAACATTAAATATTAACTTTATGGTGTCTATAGACAATGACTAAGTCATTTAAATGGAATTTCAAGTGCTGCTATCATCATGAGGTAATGTAACATGTGTTGATTTATCAGTATATTGTGTACTGTTCGGTTAGAGTTGAGTAATGATGAATAAACATTTGATGATGAATCAAGGTTTGCGGTTGAGTCTACGTTTTAATCGGGTTGAAAACTGGAAACATATTGAGATGAACAGCCCTGTATAAAAGTGTAACAGTCCAATCGATTGAATCCTTGATCTTGTACTAAGTCTACTGAATACAATACCTTTTCTTACAATCGGCAAAGTGGATGAGTTAAATTCGACTAAATTCGACCAAATTCGACGAATATTCGGTTAAATATACACTCGACATAATGTCCTATGAGACCAATTGTACACTCGACTAATTGCCCTTTCTGTCTAATGTCTTTTCGACCAAATGTCTTTCGACGAATAGTCATGGATTCCCAAAAGTTACCGAAAGAAAGTGACACTGAATTCTGACAAAAGGTAAAATCTACCTTGCGAGTGTCTTTGAACTAGCAAATTAAAATGAAAATATCTCGGCTATATATATCCTCTGCACGCTAAACGCATGAAATTTTCATGACAACATTTAAGGTCACTTACTTAAACACATGAGTGGGAATTTCGACCCAGACTTGGGCTATGTACCATTTAGATGTGATCGCAAGAAGCAAGCAGGGGAGGTGTATTTATAGCAGTCATAAATACTATAATAGCCCAAAAAAGCCACTGAACTCTGCACAAATTGCAAAAACATCTAGGTTAAAATCCCATTGACAACAGGTACATGAGGTAAGTCTGTCTTAATCTGAAGTTACTATAAACTGAGAGAGAGATTGATCAAGACAGTTTGTTTGAATTTAAACGTTCTTGTGAGCTAACTTCCAAAACCAATGCCGTTCTGTGGATTGGCGGGGACTTCAATATGCCAAAAATGGACTAGACCAGTATGACCCTAGTCACAGACTGCAAATAATCTTCATTTTACAGGGAATTCATAGACCTATCTTGTGACAACACTATTACCCAGGTTGTCCAGGAACCAACTCTTGACCATAACATTCTTGATCTTTTCCTAACAAGTAATCCTACTCTTATAAATAGACCCAGTGTTATCCCTGGTATCAGCGACCATGATGGAGTCGTCATAAACACAAACATCACTGCTCTCATGAGACCACAAAAACCAAGACAAATATCCTTGTACAAAAGAGCTGACTAGGATGGTTTTAGATCACACATGACTAACTTCCATAGGGACATGTGTAAATCTGGTAAGTATGATTGTTGCTTTGTTAACCAGTTGTGGACTTTATTTTCAGATTGCATCAGTATGCAACACACAAATTCATCCCAACTAAAACTGCATCATTAAAAATTAAATTGCCACGGATCAAGTTAGAAAACGCTTGTACAGGAAACGAGACAAACTTTACAGAAAATACAAAGCATCTAGACAATCAAAACACCACCAAAAAGCAATACATTGACTTAAAACACTTCTGTCGGAAGAAACAAAAAATGCTTATGAAAACTATCTTAAAGACAATCTCAACATCTGCACAGACTCCAACACAGAACAAACTAAACAAAAACCGAACAACAAGAAGTTATTTTACTCCTTAAACACTCATCAGAAGATGCTTCAGGTATAGACACACTTAAAAAACAAAATAAAATTTATCAAGAAGGCAAAGACAAAGCAGACATACTAAATGAACAATTCAGATCTGTTTTCACAACCAAATCTCCTCTCTCACTAAAGTGTCTCTGTGAAATCAAACTTCAAGATTCAGCAGATGCAGGGAATCTAGCGCATACAACATATAGTCCACAAAGGCAAATGCCAGACATTGAGATATCCACATCTGGGATAGAGAAACGCCTCTCTAACCTTGATCCCCACAAGGCGGCTAGTCCTGGCCAGATCCGACCTATCATTCTAAAGATTATTTGCAAGGAAATTTCTCCATTTCTTCAGATTCTCTTCTTAAAGTGTCTCCATTCTGGAAACATTCCACAACCCTGGAAGATGGCATATGTTGCTCCAATCTACAAAAAAGGCTCTAAAATAGATATATACCTCAAACTATCGTCCTATCTCTCTTACTTGTATTCTCTGTAAAACCCTTGAACATATTGTCTCGTCCAGCGATACAAAGCATATCTCAAGTTCTAACCTTTTCTATGAACTTCAACATGGCTTTAGAGAAAAAAATCCCGCAACACTCAACTTCATATGCTCGTTGATGGTCTGCTGAAATCTGTAAATCTCAGAAGCCAGGTAGACCTGCTTCTTCTTGATTTCAGCAAAGCCTTTGATATGGTAAATCATGAAATACTTCTGTACAAACTTCACTTCTATGGCAAATGACCTTCTTCAGTATGTTTCTCACTCAAAAGTCCGCCTCTCTGCAGATGATACTGCAATTTATCTTTCTCTCACAAAAGCTACACACTCCCAATACCTGCAAGACGATCTCAACCAGCTCCAGAAATGGAAATCACTATGGGATGTGAATGTTAATCCATCTATTTGTCAATTAATCCACATCACAAAAAGAAAAACTGAAAAAGACACCAAATACACACTCCACAACACCACGTTAGAAACAGTCTCATCAGCATAATATCTTGGTGTCACAATCGTAAATGTTCCATGTCTTTGGAACATGGTGGGGGTAAGAGTGAGGTTGGGTGCGCACCATAAACCGGTTTAAGCTCCCCAGAGGTGTTTTTACCACTGACCGTTCCAAGGCGGTGCCCCACTATGTTCCTTTGTTTGTTCGTTTTGTCCTCATGTGTTGGCTTTGTGTGTGTGCACGTGTATGTGTGTGTGTGTGTGTGTGTTTGTGGTGTGCACGTCTGCGTGCTGTGGGTTTCGGTTTGGGGAGGCTGCGTTTTTGGTACGTGGCATTCCCTGTTTGATATCTGTCTTTGTTTCTTGATATGGAACAAGCAACATCACCATTAAGGCAAATCAAACACTAGGATTTCTCCGATGTAACATTAAAGTTCACCCAGTCAAACTTAAATCTGCAGCATATACAACAGTAGTGAGACCAGTCGGAGTACTGTTCCTCTGTATGGTCACCACATACTAGTGTTGGTATCAGACAAATTGAGTGTGTGCAGAGACGAGCTGCTCAATGGGCAATGCGCAATTATGGACGCACCCCAGTGTTACCGACATAATGTCTTTATACCTTTACCCAAAGGGAAGCAATTCATACCAGGAAGTACAAGGTAAAAGTAAAGGTAAATTTTTATTTACCGTTGCCTTGTGAAACAATTAAATAAGATAAGCTCTGTAGAGCTTTTGAGCGACCCTATTTTAGAACAGTTAAAACCAATGATACCTAAACTGGACAGAAGATGGGCCATATATGCACCGCAGTGGGAGTAACCAGGATTCGAACCAGGGGCCTTCATCTCGGTAGGAAAGCATCTTAGCCCTCTCGTCCAGGCATACAGACACAAACAGAAAAATGGCGCGAAAAAAATGGTATCGCGTAATGGCGGATATAAATAGTCCTCAGATTTTTTTTTTGCTCTGTAAAGCTATTTTCCATATTTTCTTTGCATTTTTTGCTAAAATCACATGACAGATGTATGCTTGACATGTAGGTAGCATTTTCATAATGAAATAAAAACATGACAGAATTTTTCATGGAAACTTAGATCATACACCACCACTTTAATTTTGGGTCTAATTTTTGAGCTGATTTTGCAGTTTGTGTGTTTGGCTGAAATTATTTTTCTTGCATCAAACATGACCCCCACTTTTCTTAGATTTTTGTTCAACTCTGACAATATTTTTCAAGAAAATGTAAGTTTCAGACATTTAAAATGGGTATTTATGTGTGCTGAGACCATTGGAAATAGGTCCATTTTATATAGAATAAAGAACAACAACTATTTAGTGTGTTATAACCTCCAGTGCGACCCGCAAAAAATTTAATGTCTTTATACCTTTACTCAAAGGGAAGCAATTCATACCAGGAAGTACAAAATTCAAAATGGCCGCCATGTCAGAACCGTTACATTTAGACAGAGGTATTTCCTTTAATTTCTTGTTTTTTCTTATAAGTAATCTTATATCGAAAATAAAATCAGTTGAGTACAACCATAAGTGTATATTTCAACATATCTCAGTTGATTATAAAACAGATTATCGCATATGCTGCTTTCTCCTTGATTCGAGCCTCTTAAATCTTTTAGAGGTGTGCAAATTTTTGTAAACCTGTTCAATTAAATAATTTTTGTTTTTTGTTACAAAAATATTTGCATTTAACAATGGGCAATAAGAATTACAATGTCATCATCTTTTATATGTAATTTTGCATGAGACTGAAGGAGGTGAAACTCCACATCATTTTAAAACTTTCTCATCGATTCCAGCCCTCTGTTTGGAAGGTCATTAAATGTTTATGTTTGTATATTCTATTTCCATAAAGCAAATTTCTATCAAGTTTGACTTCTTGTTCACTCGTTACAACAGTCGAAATATGCTCGGGGTGCTTTTAATTTGAAATTTGGGCTCACAATATTACCCACTATGTAATTTCCTTTTGAAATAAGTAACTTTAGATGCAAAAATTTAAAATAGGTATTTCATCAATTTTTCAGTGGTTTTATGACTAATATTTTCCAAGGCATTTTAAAATGTAAATGACACAAGTTTCTGATGGAAGAACATGCTACATGAGCATGAATTTTACTAAAACACAAGGGCTCGAATCGATGAGAAAGCTCGAATTGACGAGAAACAGGCATATAGTGCGGCAAATTCCTTTGAAATAAATTCCAGACGTTTCACCCCCAAGACTTTTCCTCCCCTAGACATTTCACCCCCAAGACATTTCCTCCCAAGACTATTCACCCCCAATTTTACAAACCCTAGACTTTTCACCCCCAATTTTTAATATAGTGAAAATATCATGAAATATTTTGTTATTTGATATTTAAAATCTTTTTTGTATATTTGTATAGGTTGTTAGGGCATTTATGAAGATAATTTGTTACTTTACGGACCATAATTCTATAAAATATACACTGAATTTAGGGTAAAATACATGTAGTCAACGTCATCAACTCAGTGTTCCAGATAAGCTGCGTATCGGCGTATTTTACGCATAAAAATCAACTAAAAACGCACATGATTTCATTTTGATGCGTACATTATACGTACATGACTTTGAACTTACGCACGACATTAAAACTTGAAGCGTACCTTAATTATATTTAAATGAAAACATGTTGAAAACAGCTGATCACTACTTCCGTATAAACAATGCGACTTTATTAACTTCGCTAAAACGTTCTACCTGTCTTAGAAACCGTAAACTAGTCTACTTGAACATCTGCGTCGTCTAGGCGCTCTAGAAATTTTATGTATTTACTTATCAAAATCAAGCGTTTGATCGTTGTATTAAAACAAAAGAAACACATTATTTTTTATCATGGCTTCCGAAGCAAAACAGAGAAAAATTGATAAGTTTTTTGTGGTTAAAACACCTCTACCGACTAAGAGCTTGGTGCAACCAATAATCGAAGACATTATTTCTGCCGTTTTAAAAAATAAAAAGTCGCATGTGGCTGTCACAGAATCTACCATTGAAAGTTGGAAAAAATCAAATCCTTGGATAAAACTTACTGAAAAGGACAGTTTATGGTGTTGTTATAATGTCTGTCTTTGTCTCTATAGTAACGGTAAGTATTGTTAAAATTACCCTTTATCCGAGTTTGGAATTTTGAATTTACCCCCATCTTCTGAAAAGTGGGGGTAATTACCCATGGGGTCAAAAAATTATCTGGAACACTGCAACTGATCTTTTTTAATGTCAATTTGTTGAGACTTCTTTATGATTAATTTTCTGTCTATGTTATTCAACTGGATTCAAGTTTTAATTATGTAATATAATTATGAAAAATATGAGTAGATTTAGATTACAATAGTAGATGTAAATATTAACTAGGGGTTAGAATTAGAGGGTATATGTTTATCCTTTAGTATATTAACGATAGTCTAATTGTGATAACGTAATATGGGTATGTATAATAATAATAATAATAATAATAAATTCTTTATGTAAAGAGGGTAAGACTCATTAAGTTTCATACATAACATACAAATCTTATTTTCAATGAGGCCCTCTAACAAACACAAAACCATTTACTCATACAAATGAAAATATCACAGGCATTCCATAGAGCAGACTTGTAAAGAAAAAAATAAACAAAAACAAAAAAATGTATGTATAAGTGCAATATGATGTGGAATTTATTTTTATGACATATTTTTATATATTTAACAAGATATTTAGTCTCAGGTAACTCAGTATTGAGTGACAGCATTCGATATGTTTAATGTTATTATATGTAATACATGTACATGTATATACTGTGATGTTATTTATGTATGCTGATGAGACTGAAATAAATAAATAAATAAATAAACTAATATTACAATTTGAAAGTCATTCATTTCATTGTAGGTCAATATTTTAAACTCTTCTCAGGTGTTGTGATTAATCAACACCTTTTGATTGACAGAAATAGGTGTTGTGATTTAATCAACACCTTTTGATTGACAGGAATAAGTGTTAAAATATAAATGGATTAACTGGCTAACCTGTAGTATATTAAACTTTAATGAATCTAAACCTTGACTGATCCTATGGAAATAAAAAAAAAATAATCATACTCATCACTCAAAAATGATGTTGCTTCAAAAGTCACATTTTCAATCATTGAATAAACAAATGGATTAAAAGATAACCTTGTAAATAACTTATATTTAAAGTTTATGGTCATCTCTACTAACAAACAGCATAAAATATTTTTTTTTTTAATACCTAATTATAATACATATGATGAAATTATTCATAACTATACAACCCCCTCCCCCACCAAAAAAACATTATAATCATATTTAATAATAAAAACCAATAGGGGGTGAAAAGTCTTCATATGCTATAAAACACCAGACTTTTCACTCCCAAATTGGGGGTGAAAAGTCTTGGGAGGAACAGTCTTGGGGGTGAAACGTCTGACACCCCTTTGGAATTATGTGTCACTTAATGTACCAGACACTTTATGTACCACTTTGGACACCTTATGTACCACATATATGATATATAGTGGATGATCATTTTTGTAATAATATGATGAAAATGTTACATTTTAGCAAGTGTCTAGCCGTCCGGTAACCGGACGCCTAGCCTGCGTTCTAGCCATCCAGTTACCGGACGACTAGCAAATCCTCGGGGGGTTTTCTAGCCGTCCGGTAATAGATTTTTGAATGAATAAATAATGATTTCATATAGTTTTAATGTTATTTACATATCGATAGTTATCTGTGAACAAAATTTTGAGTGAATACATATTGAAGAGTTACAATACATCCCTGCATTAATCAGCTGATAAAACAGAAGTTTGCCGAAATCAATAATGGCGAGATTGCCATGACGTCACTCATTAAAATCTGTTCATCTGATGACTTTTATTTTCGGAATATTTAAATTTTAACAACTTTGTCACTGGATTTACAAAATTAAAACAGTTTTGAAATAGATTCTACTTACAATTTTCATATTTATCCTGTTTTCTCATATTCTCAGGGGCTTAAGGGGTTGTTTTTATTCCCAATAACAGATTAACCATTTCATAAACAGGTTTTGGGTGTTATTTTGTAGAAAATTCATTTTTCTTTCAGATGGAGTCATAAAATGTTACAGAAATTATCCCATTTAATTATTTTGTTACTGTGTTTGATACCACCCTCACCCGCAGAAATGGACCAAGAGTTTCTCGTATTCCCGTGGATTTAGATTTGACTTTTCACCACAAATAAGTTGTAGAATTTAAAACATTAAAATTACCATTGTGTAATAAAATTATATATTCTGTAGTAAATACATCAAGAAATATGACAATTAATTGCATAATCAATAATTTATGACAAATTTGCTAACACCACCAGAAAAAAATAAGGATTTTTTAAAAAACTGAGTAAAATGCTGATAGTTTCGTCAATATGCATTCAAATTACTTGAAATTTTCAGTGTGTCAGTTTTGTACCATGCCTGTCTAGAAAATAACAAACACTAAATAATTTGACAACTTTAAGGCAAAAAACGAGAATATGAGAAACCCCGAGAATACGAGAAACAGGGATAGTATTCAGATATTTTTTAATGAATAACTATTTCATTTAATATCAATAGCGGCAGTGTGATGTTCAAAACTTTTAGTAAAACAGTTAAGCGTTTATAATTAATCCATTTTATTTCGAAATAATGTCAAAATTAATTAATGAATTGCTTGTTTTATAAGCTTTCTATTCTTCAAAACAAATATACTTTGTTTTTAAGAATTAAAGTTTAGGCTGTTAGAAAAAAATCACTTTTACAATAACATCGACGTTCGGCGATCAATGTTTTATCATTTCTAAAAATAGAATATCAACGGATTTGCAAACAAACACGATCTCATTCGTTTTATTGACTGAAAAATCAGATAAGTATTGATATCTTAAGTAAATAACATTTAAAACTATATAAAATCATTACTAATTCATTAAGAAATCAATTACCGGACGGCTAAAACGCAGGCTAGGCGTCCTGTTACCAGACAACTAGACACTTCCTACATTTTATGTTACTTGAAATGTTTTTTACTAAATTTAAAAGTTAATTTTCATAATTAATAAGGTAAACTTTAACTCTTTCCCATAGAAATGTTAGCAACATTCTATGGACTTAAGCTGATTAAATCAAAGTTGTTTTCACAGGTAATTATCACATATTCACAGTGCTACACTATGAGATACAATTACTAGTCTATATAATATATCCTGGAGAGCCCAAAGTTCGATATGTTAACGAAACAATCCGTTTGAAACCATGTATCCATTTCATTGTTAAGGGACTGTCCTTAGACTGTTTACCTAGTTGCACTGCATAGTCTGATGCGATATCGACACACTCTTGCCGGGAGTATCCATAACCAAAAGCAGCCATAGTTTTCATGTGTTTGGCTAACTTGTCTTCTTCACTTAGACTAAACAATGGAGGTTTCCCTGTAGATACAGTGTCTGGATGAATATTACCCAAAATTCTGTCCCTTAATGTTGTTTCAGGAACTCTATATATTCTGGCAGTTTTTCTAACTGACATCCCTGTATCCTTAACATGCAGATAGGCATTGGTGAGTGTAGTTGGTGAATAAGATCTATACTTATTCTTAATCTTCTGTGGCTGTGCCTAAAATATATTTGAAAAATATATAAGGACATGTCAAAAAGAAACACAACATAAAATTTTGTTGGCCTTAAATAACAACTTCTGGTTTACCACTTGTCATAGCAACCCCAGCTAAATTTTCAAGTTATGTGTTTATCAGTTTTAATAAACCCAAAACAAAGAGCTTGTAAATACAAGCTCAGAACAGTTTGATTTTTTAAAATATCTTTATTAGAAAAAAAGTTATGGGATTTTGAAGTTGTGAATTTCCGACAAATTTTCAACTGCTTTTTCCACATTTTTTGTCGATTTTCGACAAATTCTCAGAAAAATGATGGCACCGAAAACGCTTATTATTTTAGAAAAACTGCTGTAACTTTTTTAAATTTGGAGATATTTTGATGAAACTTGGTCACTTTATGTATTTTTGCATGTTCTTTCCATTTATGAACTTATTTTTTGTCTAAAACCTAGTACTGGCAAGTTAAATTAGAAAATTGTGAAGAAAAAGTCAGAAATATTTTTAATATTTTATTCACATGTCAAACAATAAATATCATCTTCATACTAGCATTAAAATACAAATGCATGTTGAAATAAATAATTTAATATAGTAATTCTATAGAGTCATTACACATTTAAACAAGAATACACATCCTTATTCTTCTTTTTCCAGCAAATAAGAGCATGTTAAAATATATGCAAATAACAATAAGTTCATAACATAAATATCATAAATTTACACATGAGCATTTGATTGATGATCACACTCACAGTCTTTGTCTTTATCTACATTTTTGTACACTAAGAACATTATAGCTCCAGCACCATTTAAAAGTATATCTTTTTTTATTTTTCATACACTGCATGAATATTTGCATGGTCTTCAACAAACCATAAACGTCCAGAATTTTTGCATTCTAGAACAAAGCCGTGTTTGATTACGAACTCCTTTGATACGCGCTGCACATCCTTCCTTGCAGGCCAGGTGAAGTACCCCGGTTTTCTTGTTGATGTCAGAAAGTTCACAACTAAACAGTCCTCAGTGATATTTTCAACAATACCAGGATACCACATATCCTATGGTATGCAATTTTTTTTCACGGGCAATTTTTACGGGAGTAACGCCATTTGGAAGCTCATCTTTTTCTCTGATTGGATTATATTACCTCATAAATATTCATAAATGGCAGGTTCACCGCATCTTTCAATGAAAACACACCCCGTCATAAACATGTGTCCACCATAAATAGGCGCGCGCGTAGGTGTGAAAAATACCGATTATTACCAATAATTGGTAATTAATAAATTAATTAACATACTTATTGTTAATGGATTTTCTTCAAATTTGCAGCTTTTGAAAGATAATTCATTTCTGATTTATTTGATATTAGTTTTATGTAAATTGATCAGTAATAAAATGGTTTAATTGGCTAATAAACCTAATGACCCTTAGAAAATCCCTATCAGTGAATGGATTATTGGATTAAGCTGGGGTTGCTACTTGTCATTGATAAAATTGTAAACATTGCAGACGAACTGACAAGACAGGTTTATAATTCATAGTAGGTGATAAAAGGGGCCATTTAAAGGAAAGGGTAATTGGGATTAGTAAAATTAATGTTAAAATACATGTTCAGGGTTCTCCCCAGGCTATTATCTGTTTGTGAAAACGTCCCTTGTATCTCTTACGGCTACCAAATGTGTGAAAAACATAAATTTATTGAGTGTTCCTCGGTTATTTACGTTCCGAAAGAAAATGTAACAAATTGGATGAACGTTGTTATCTGTAAACCATTTAGATTCAAGTTTAAGGTGAATTCTGATGGAGTGTTATTTTTATTTCATTTTCAACAAAATTTGAAACGTAAATGACCCGTAATCTCTGGAAAAAACGGAGGTCCATATCCCTAGAAAACCCCTAACAGGCTTGTCTAAGGGGTACGGATCTGTACCTCTAGAATGAGATTTTGGAGGTACGGATCCGTACCCCTAGACACTTCCTAAAGTTAAAGGTTCATTGTTTACTAGTCAAAATAATTCAATGTTCAGATTGTTTTATATTTTTGAAGGGGGCAATCTAAATGTAAAAACTTTGACATGTTTGAAGGACCAAAATAATGGAGGATAAATCACAGTACACAGTCATGTTAAGTTAATGGTTTTATCGCTTGCGCATATTGGCGTGTAGACACGGTAAATGTTAATCGTGTATAGTACATACACAGGTTTAAATCACCCGAAAATTTGTAATTTTGGATATTATTTGATAATTTTTACATAAATCAATGAGAAATTGAATCCCCTTCCGATACAATCATGTAAGTTTTATTTGAATTTATGGCCAATTCGTGACATAATGGACATTTAAACCGATAGCATGTAAAGCGTCGGCAGCAAAATGAAATTGCTTCCACTATTTTGGTCTTTCGAGTGTTTTACACGAGTGGGGATATTGCCCCTATGAAAAAAATTATCTCAGTATTTCCTAGGATCGTGTCATATTTGTTGGAGTACATTGTAATAGGACGTTTCGAGACAGCGTGATAACTTTTGACTTATATTATTCTGCCTCTCTCTGTTAGGAAATCCCAAATTGAAATCCATTGGGAATGTTTTCTGGTACATGTACAAAGTATTTGTAATGATTACATCTATGATAAACCGCCTTGGAAGCCTAGTGGTACTGTGGTAGAGCATCCGCTTCGAGTGCGGGAGGTCGTGGGTTAGATCCTCGACCGCGTCATACCAAAGACGTAAAAAATGGTATTAGTAGCTTCCTCGCTTGGCGCTCAGCGTTTAGAGGATAGTGCTAAGACTGGTCAGTCCGGTGTCAGTATAATGTGACTGGGTGGGGTATCATGCCATGTGTCTACGGCGTGATATTCCAGTGAGGCAGCACTATAAAATTGGGCATTGTGCTCACTGCTACAAGTAGACACCATCGTTTATGTGACTGAAAAATTGAGACTTAAGCTATTGTCCAATATCTTCATCCACATTTGAGTTATTAAACACTCTAGTGAAAGCTGCAGCTTCCTCATTTCACTATCCAGCATTGAAATAGTCAAGCGCGCTGTCTCCTGTGAAAGCTCTTATTAAAATAAGTCATAGGTCTCCCAATGGCTTAAAGCTACTTTCCATAGAATCGCAAGCAATCTTATCATTTGTCTATATTTTCTTTATGGTTTCAGACTATGCAAATAACAATTATTTGATCTAAATTCCATTTTTAGCTCATCTGATTTTTTGAAAAAAAATGATGAGTTATTGTCATCACTTGAGCGGTTGTCGGCGTCTGCGTCTGTGTCGGCGTTGTCTGGTTAAGTTTTATGTTTAGGTCAGCTTTTCTCCTAAACTATCAAAGCTATTGCTTTGAAACTTGGAATACTTGTTCACCATCATAAGCTGACCCTGTATAGCAAGAAACATAACTCCATCTTGCTTTTTGCAAGATTTATGGCCCCTTTTGTACTTAGAAAATATCAGATTTCTTGGTTAAGTTTTATGTTAAGGTCAACTTTTCTCCTAAACTATCAAAGCTATTGCTTTGAAACTTGGAATACTTGTTCACCATCATAAGCAGACCCTGTACATCAAGAAACATAACTCCATCTTGTTTTTTGCAAGATTTATTGCCCCTTTTGGACTTAGAAAATCAGTTTTCTTGGTTAAGTTTTATGTTTAGGTCAGCTTTTATCCTAAACTATCAAAGCTATTGCTTTAAAACTTGCAACACTTGTTCACCATCATAAGTTGACCCTGTACAGCAAGAAACATAACTCCATCCTGCTTTTTGCAAGATTTATGGCCCCTTTTGGACTTAGAAAATATCAGATTTCTTGGTTAAGTTTTATGTTTAGGTCAACTTTTTCTCTTAAACTATCTAAGCTATTGCTTTGAAACTTGCAACACTCGTTCACCATCATAAGCTCACTCTGTACAGCAAGCAACATAACTCCATCCTGCTTTTTGCAATAATTATTGTAAATATTGCCCCTTTTGGACTTAGAAAATCATTTTCTTGGTTGAGTATTATGTTTAAGTCAACTTTTCTCATAAACTATCAAAGCTATTGCTTTAAAACTTGCAACAGTTTTTCACCATCATAAGTGGACACTGTACATCAAGAAACATAACTCTATTCTGCTTTTTGCAAGAATGATGGCCCTTTTTAGACTTAGAAAATCATGGGAAGGACAATATTTCTATTACACAAAAAAAATCAGATGAGCGTCAGCACCCGCAAGGCTTGTGTTACTTTGTAATCGCTTATTTGCCTCAGGGTTATGCAGATAGCAATTATTTGATCTAAATTCCATTTTGTTACTTTGTAATCGCTTATTTTCCTCGAGGTACCGAATCCTATTTTTAGCTCGACTATTCGAAGAATAGGGGAGCTATCCTACTCGCCCTGGCGTCGGCGTGAGCGTTAGCGTGAGCGTCACACAAATGTTAAAGTTTGCGTACCACCCCAAATATTTTCAAAGTCCATTGAGATATTGCTTTCATATTTTGCATCCTTGTTTACCATCATGACCCCAGTCTGTAAAAAGGAGGAGGCAACTCTATCAAGCATTTTGACTGAATTATGGCCCCTTTTCGACTTAGAATAAATGTTAAAGTTTGCGTACCACCCCAAATATTTTCAAAGTCCATTGAGATATTGCTTTCATATTTTGCATCCTTGTTTACCATCATGACCCCAGTCTGTAAAAAGGAGGAGGCAACTCTATCAAGCATTTTGACTGAATTATGGCCCCTTTTCGACTTAGAATATGCTTATAGTCAGGGTTCCTGCTGTCGGTCGCCAATGGCGCCAAATGCGACAGAATGTAAATTCTGGCGCTAAAAATCTTCAATTCGCAAATTTCATTGGCGCCTACAAGATAATCATCGATCTCATCTTCTGATCTTTCTCAAGGACGCAGTAACGGATTATCCGATATTTAACACTACACGAAGACAATACACAACGTGTCAATATCGGTTTACACCTCGGGGCATAATTTAAAACTTCGCAGAGTCACTATCTAGAGCGTTCCTCCACATAAGAACGATTATCAGTCAATCTGATTCGCCAAATTTAGCCCCGCCTACTTACACGAAAGCAAATGAAACGAAATATTAGCTGTGTGCTTCGTCAAATGCACCACCTTTTTTATGATGCAAAAAAACACGAGATAAATTTACAGGTTATTTTAATGACAATCCGATTCGCCGAAGTAATCGAGACCGAGAAAATGCCGGAAATAATGACACGTCAAAGCGCGATCAAAAGATACACATATTCTCCGATCGTAAATGGATAAATTTTGCACAAGCGTTGTCATGTTTTAAAAACATCTATTTAGTGAAAATGACCCTTAAAGGGAGATAATTAAAAATGGCAGACTATATCAAGGGATAATTTTAAAGATGAGCAATTACTTTTGTTTAGAAAATGTTCTTGAAAATGGTTGAGAAGATTAAAAACTATTTTTGATTCAATGTGATATTAGGATAGACTGGTTCAGCAAATTGCATGCTTACTGTAAAGAATCAAATGAAAAAGAGATTGAAAAAGAGATTGAAAAAGAAAATGGTATGTCGCCCATCACAGACTATTGGCTCCAACTTGAGAGCCACTGGCGCAAACTTTTCCTGATTGGCGAATTTATTGGCGCAAAGTGAAATTAACCCAGAGGAAACCCTGATAGTAATGTTAAAGTTTTACTCATTGCTTATATTATACTATCAAGCACTGAGAATAGTCGAGTGCGCTGTCCACTGACAGCTCTTGTTAGAATGTGAAATTGAAAGTAGACTATGATAATCAAAAGAGCGCACTTTTAGCTGGCAAACAGTAATAAAATGGCTGCCGTAGCGCACAGTAAGGCTTCTGGATAAAGAAATTAGGTACTTAATGGCAAATATTCTATGTACGGCCTTATATGCAATGTAAATGTTCGTTGGGGGTTCATATATTATTCAACAGCTTAAAGACAAACAGTCAGGGAATGTGACACAATTTATTATACATGAATTTAAACATGATGTTAATTTTTTTAATGCATGTAGAGCAACGCGCATACTTTGAGAATGAATAGGGTGTATTAATCAATTTTGTATGTAGCTGTCAAGGGAGAAACGCCGTTAGTGAACATAATGAAGAGCAAATAATTACTATGCCAGGGAATATGACACCACTTACTGTACACCATTTTAAAGGTATTTATATTGTCTTTCAAATGCTTGAACATGCAGTGTTCTATCTTTGGGAAAGTACTTCTAACGGCATTTTCATAGAATACATAAGGTAGAAGATTGAATGAACTACCTAAATCATACCTGAGATAAAAACCTGAGCCACAATTAATTTGAAAGACAGTAGATATCTTAAAATATCTGTAAAAGGATGTATGATGTATTGTATTATATATTCCCTGAAAAGGAACCTGTGCCGCACATTTTTAAGCTCCATCGACCAATAAACGTTAGTGTTTGCAAACGGTGTTACTGCTGTTTCTGTTACTGTTGGCCAAACAGTGCTTATCTTATAACAGTTAAGTGTCGTCGACGACACTTAGTAGTTTACCATTCAAATCTTTGAAAGTACGCCAAATTTAACAATGATCAATGTTTCACTATTGAAACCAGAATTATTGGACCACCTACAAGACTTTGTAGAATTATTTTTTTCTATAACGAAATTTAATTAGAGTGTGGAAAGCAGCTTTAAATACACACTTTCCGATGCAGACACTTATTATACCACCAAGGTAAAACCTGCCTAAGCTAGTTTTAAAAATAAGCTGTCTCCCAATGGCTTAAATACACTTAAATACACTTAATTAAAGGTGCCAAAGACAAATAAAAGAATATAAATCTTAAAAAAGACTACACGTTTTGAAATATACTACTAAACATTACGATAGCTGTGCAATATTCCCTTGAAGTCAAAACATGTGCAGAGAAACAAATGATTTTGTGTACTGAAATGAACTTTGATCTTGAGATTGACCTAGTGACCTACTTTCACATTTCTGAAGCTACAGCTTCAAATTTTGACCGCATGCATATTTTTGTGTTCTAAATTGAAATTTGACATTGATTTTTACCTACTTTCACATTTCTCAAGCTACAGCCTCCAAATTTGAAGCACATGCATAGTTTTATCTTCCGAAATGAACTTTGACCTTGAAATTGATCTACATTGTAGTGACCTACTTTCACATTTCTCAAGCCACAGCTTTCAAATTTGGACCACATGCAAAGTGTTTTGTACTGATATGAAATTTGACCTTGAGCTAGTCTTGAAATTTGGAACATTCAAAAATGGCTCAGTGGTGGGTGCCAGTATCACTCTGTGATCTCTTGTTAGGTTAAAAGGTTAAAGGTCAAGGTCAGATTGAACCAGAGCGGTAGAACTTTTGTTTAAAGTGAGCATATAATTTCTGTTCCTTGTGCAATTACTGATTGCATCAAGTTGGGGCATTTCGTGTTCGACAAGCTCTTGTTTTAGCCAAACTTGCACACAACTTGTATCACCACAAGATCTCGGTTCCTTTCTTGAACTGGCCAGATCCCATTATAGGTTCCAGAGTTATGGCCCCTGAAAGGTCCAAAATGAGCTATTTTGACCTTGTTTGCACAATAGCAGCTTCATTTATGATTTGATTTTAACCAAACTTGCACACAACTTGTATGATTACCTCCCCTGATTTTAATAAAAATGGATTTATCTCGGAAGTATTTATAGGACTCATTTGAAATTTCATTATTGTCAATAGTTGGACTGAGACAATCAGGGTAGATAACTATGGACTGATTTTATATCAAATTACCTCCCTTTGTTTTCAAATTAAAATGGTTTTATCTCAGTAACCAATGAAGATACTGATTTGAAATGTCATTTATGCCATCAGATGGACTCGGACAATCAGGGTAGATAACTTTTGACTGAATTTATGACAAATTACCTCCCTTTATTTTATGTAGATGAATTAACCTCTGCAGCATCTAATGAGATTGGTTTTAAATGTTATTTAAGTATTCCAGGGTAAGGAATAATGCTACAAAAATGCTGCATTTGAGCCTAGGACCCTCAAACTTGGTATGGAGATTGGCCCTGACTAGTATGTGACCCATAGGTCAAAAGCGACTGTTACAAGAAAATATTTTTCCTGATGATATTTAATGTGTATGCTGTATGTCAAAACTTCAGCTTATCAATAAGAGCAATGGTACTCAGGTGAGCGATATAGGGCCATCATGGCCCTCTTGTAAACTTTACACATGCCTCCAGCATCATGAGATGACCTCACAGGACATCTTACATTATAATTCTAGCTTTATATTGTCAAAATTATGCACTTTCCTAATTTTAAAAAGTTTGTTTACAATTTTGCATGTAAGCAGGTTCCTCCGAATCTGCTTGGCTGCATGCTTTCAAACTCTGCACAAGTCTTGAGCATCACAGGACAAGTTATATAACTCTGGCTTAACATTTTAGAAAGTTGTTCCCCTCTTTAACTTAAGGCAATGACACTCTGTCATTCCCGTGTGATTACGTACTTTCGTTATGCAATTCAGCATTCTTAGGACGTAAATGTAGCAGAACACGCATATGGCTTTCCATATAGAAGTGGATAATGCCGAATCTTATACAGAGAATATGTAATATACCGATTGTCATTATGGAATATGGGTCCGCTACCTTAAATTAGAATTTTTATTCTACCTTAAATTAGAAATCACAGGACAAGTTACATACCTCTGGCTTAACATTTTAGAAAATTGTTCCCCTCTTGTGAAAGTTTTGCATGTAAGCAGGTTCCTCACAAAGTAATAGGTTACTTCTTCTATAGAACACAGTCAGTGGTTCAGGATATGGTTCTCTCAAAGAAATTGTGTTCAGAATCTACAAGATTGCACCATTTAAGGTCCTAATTTGAAAAAATGAAGAAAGAGGAAAATTTGATATTTCTGATATTTTGTTTATGGTAAATGTAGCTTACATTCTGAATATTGTTTTATTATTGTTTCAGATATCAACAGAGCTATTGAGTTGCTTGATGCATTGCAGAAAAGTAAGTTGACATTAGAATACTTGTATATTATGAAAAGTTACCTCCGTTATATTGCACAATATTACCAGAAATTATAACACAAGTCTGGTTTATTGCAACAGTAACAAGGGACAGTTTATATACTTTATTTCAACCTGCAGTAAAATCTCTTGGTATATTGTACATATTCATTTGGGCTTTACAGTTACTTTGTTCAGGGTGAGTTATTAATAGTATACTTGGAGGGCTTGGTGCCCATCATCTTTCATCCATTGGCTTCCGTAAACATTTTTAGCCCACCATCATCAGATGGTGGGCTATTAAAATCACTCTGCGTCCGTGGACCGTCCGTCCGTCATTCTGTCCGTCCGTCCGTCCGTTAACAATTTCTCGTTATCGCATCTCCTCAGAAACTACTGGGGGGATTTTGACCAAACTTTGTCAGAATGATGTATTGGTACCCTAGTTGTGTCCCCCTGAAAATCAGACTGGTTCAACAATTTATGAGTGAGTTATGGCCCTTTGTTTATTTCTATATTTTACATAGATTTATATAGGGAAAAGCTTTGAAAACCTTCTTGTCCAAAACCACAGAGCCTAGGGCTTTGATATTTGGTTTGAAGCATCTGACATCATCTAGTGGTCCTCTACCAAGATGATTCAAATTATTTCTCTTGGGTCAAATATGGCCCCGCCCTGGGGGTCACATGGTTTATATAGACTTATATAGGGAAAAACTTTGAATAACCTCTTGTCCAAAACCACAGGGCCTAGGGCTTTGATATTTTGTATGTGACATCATCTAGTGGTCTTCAACTAAGATTGTTCAAATTATACCCCTAGGGTCAAATATGGCCCCGCCCTGGGGGTCATATGTGGTTTACATAGACATATAAGGAAAAACTTTGAAAATCTTCTTGTCCAAACCACAAAGCCTAGGGCTTTGATACTTGTAATGTAGCATCATCTAGTGGTTCTCTACCAATTTAGTTCAAATTATCCCCCTAGGGTCAAAAATGGCCACGCCCTGGTGGTCACATGGTTCATATAGACTTATATAGGGAAAAGCTTTTAAAATGTTCTTGTCAATAACTACAACATTCAAATTTGGACCACATATATATTTTTGAGTGGCAAGATGAACCTTGACATGAGTTGACCTTGATTTTGACCTAGTGACCTACTTTCACATTTCTGTAGCTACAGCCTTCAAATTTGGACCACATGTGTATTTTTGAGTGGCAAGATGAACCTTGACATGAGTTGACCTTGATTTTGACCTAGTGACCTACTTTCACATTTCTGTAGCTACAGCCTTCAAATTTGGACCACATGCATAGTTTTGTGCACTGGAAAAAACTTTGACCTTGATTTTGACCTAGTGACCTACTTTCACATTTTTGAAGGTACAGGCTTCAAATTTGGACCATATGCATAGTTCTGTGTTTCAAAATGAAATTTGACATTGATTTTGACCTAGTGACCTACTTTCACATTTCTCAAGCTACAGCCTTCAAATTTGGACCACATGCATAGTTTTATGTACCGAAAAAAACTTTGACCTTCACATTGACCTAGTGACCTACTTTCACATTTTTGAAGGTACAGGCTTCAAATTTGGACCACATGCATAGTTTTGTATTCCAAAATAAAATTTGAAATTGATTTTGACCTTATTGACCTTCTTTTACATTTCTCAAGCTACAGCCTTCAAATTTGGACCACATGCATAGTTTTGTGTACCGAAATGAACTTTGACCTTTACATTAACATAGTGACCTATTTTCACATTTTTGAAGGTACAGGCTTCAAATTTGGACCACATGCATAGTTTTGTATTCCGAAATAGAATTTGATCTTTATTTTGACCTAGTGACCTACTTTTACATTTCTCAAGCTACAGCCTTCAGATTTGGACCACTTGCATAGTTTTGTGTACCGAAATGAACTTTGACCTTAAGATTGACCTAGTGACCTACTTTCACATTTCTGTAGCTACAGGCTTCAAATTTAGACCACATGCATAGGATTGTGTACTGAAACAAACTTTGACCTTGACATTGACCTAGTGACCTACTTTCACATTTCTCAAGCTACAGCTTTCGAATTTGGACCACATGCACAGTTGTGTATGGAAATGAAATTTGACCTTGAGCTAGTCAGTAAGTCTTGAAATTTGGAACACTCAAAAATGGCACATTGGTGGGCGCCAAGATCACTCTGTGATCTCTTGTTAACAGTGATCTCCTGGTCAGAATTACACCAATCTTGGTTTGTAGCATCCTGGCATTGACCTGTCTAAAGTACGTTTAAATAATTCTACTTGGCTCTTTTCAGGGGCAGGCAGAGTTAAAAATACTAGAAAATAGAATGTAGAGACTGCCAGATCTAAAAGTAGAAAAAAACATTAAATGGCTTCTTCTTATGAACCACTTGATGGATCTTCACCAAATTTTGTGTGGAACATCCCTTTGTATGGACTTCTCTGAATGATTTCACTTGTCCCCTTTTAGCCATTGCTACCGCTAAAAATAGAAAATCCTATAAATGACTTTCTGTAACAAAATTTTGAGATGAATGTGCATGTTTTACAGGTGGTCAGGTGCCGCCGCAGAAGCTTGCTGCTCTGCAGCGTGTGTTACAGAGTGACTTCCTGAATGCGGTTCGAGAAGTTTATGAGAGTGTGTATGAGACAGTAGACATCTCTGGTAACCCGGAAGTAAGAGCCAATGCCACTGCAAAAGTAAGTAAGCTTGAGACCTGTTTAGGCTCAATACTTCTTGTTGTTGACCTTGTCAGTGACATTGAAGCGATATGGTCTGACAAACAGTTTTTAGCTCATCAGAGCCTAATGTAAGCTTTTGTGATCACTTATTGTCTGTCTGCCTGTCTGTCTGTCTGTCATGTGTTCATTCACACTGTACTTAAAACAATGTCTCATCTGAAACCATTTGACTGAAGTCAGTGAAACTTGGCCAGGATGGTTTGCCTCCAAAGTTGTTCAAGCATAACTGCTAGGTTGCACATAGTGGTCCCAGAGCTAAAAATAGAAAAAAAAACAACTCCTCAGATCCTTAAATGCTGGTCCAGTTTTGACCCTCCACTTAATGAAAAAAAATATAATTATTCCAGTTTGTAAAAAACATGGCAACCAGGGGGCATGGTTGATTTTCTTTTTATGTTTATAGCAGAAATTGTGGCTTGATTTTACACAATTGGTCCTTGGTGACCCTCTTCCAAGATAACACAAATGGATGTATACAGCGGAAAATTTAAAAAAAATTGTCAGAAAATGCCAGCCTGATTTTAAATATCTCCACTCAAATGTTTCTTGATTGACACTTTACCAAGATTGTTAAGAAATGTTCTATTTCATAAAAAAACATGCTGCCAGTAATAAAAACAGAAAATGTCCAAAGAACATCTTAACCATTCCTCAGATTTTGAAATAATTTCATGGAAGTATTGATTGTGTCACCTTGTAGCAAGAGTATTTATATTATTCCAATTTGTGAAGGAACATGGCCGCCAGAGCTAAAAATGGAAATGCCAGCTCCTAAAGCACTGGTCTAATATTGATATAAGTTAAAAGATGTAATTCTGGAGTACCCATCCACTAGAATTGTTAAAATAAACTTGACTTGTCAAAAAGAACACTGCTGGGAGTGGGTCTAGTTATTCTTGTATTGGTCTATGGAACCTTTGAAAATGTTCTCCTCTGAATCTGCAGGCCATTTTTCAAAGTAATTTGGCAGCAATATTTCTTGTTATACCAGTTTGTGTTGTGGAACTTGGGTGAGCAATATGGTGTCAGCATGTATGGTCCTCTTGTTTTCTATTGCTATGAATGAACCAACCAAGAATGTGTAAGAACATGAGATGCCTTAAACTTTGATCGATAGTAAATGTTTAGTTGATGTAAATTTGTCTTTTTGTTACAGTAGAGTAAAAGTAAGTTTCGACTTTAATTTAAAAATGATAAAAAATCCTTGTCAACAATATAATCAGTTTTAGCATACCAGGATCAGAGGTTGCAGATAAGTTTCAAAACTCAAGCATTTCATTGTTTGCTTCCAAGCACACTTTTGAAATTGACCAATAGCTTGCCTGCATTGTTAGGATGGCCTCATTGCTCAGTTATATAACCTAAAATTCAGTTCAGACTTGTTGTATAATATATTTTACATATCCAGGCAACAGTGGCAGCATTTGCAGCCAGTGAAGGCCATGCTCATCCTCGTGTTGTTGAGCTGCCAAAGACGGAAGAAGGACTAGGGTTCAATGTGATGGGTGGGAAGGAGCAAAATTCACCAATATACATCTCTCGTATTATCCCTGGGGGTGTGGCTGACAGACACCAAGGCTTGAAGAGAGGCGACCAACTCATCTCTGTTAATGGAGTGGTATGTAATTATATCCTATACACGCAAATAGATATGCCTCTTAACTTAGCATAGCAGAACTGCGAAACATGTCCCAACATGCTAGTGCATATGCATATTCTGTTTTAACAAATTTACTCTTTTTCTCAAATTTAACTTTTACGATTGCCTGTGTAACTATAATGTTCATTCTAAAAGCTGCAGTTTTAAACTTATTTTTTCAGAGTGCAGTAATATTGAAGCTTGTAGGTGTTTATCGTTTGTGTTTAGCTAAAATATGAATATTTACGAAACAGTTTTGAATATGCAATAATTGATATACTACCCGGTATTAATCTACTAGTTAGATATCTAGTTTATTCAGTTTTCTTATAGCATAGAATTACATGAAAACAAAATTTGTATTTCAGAGTGTAGAAGGAGAACACCATGAGAAAGCTGTAGAACTGCTGAAACAGGCACAAGGTAAACATGATATAATACACATTACAGATGAATAATTCCATGTTTCTGAAATAGATCTGCCGGAATATAGTGCAAACTTTATGATACCTGGGAAGACTGGAAGTTGTTTGTGGTACAAAAGTTGTAGCTCTATATTGGTCTATTTACTAATAAACTGATCTAGTTGGGCAAAAAATATCTGCATTTTTAACTCACCTGAACTTGGTTTTGGTGAGCTATCAGTATAGGTGGATGGTCCTGCATCCTGTTTCAGCATTCTGTTGAAACATCTTGTTAGAAACTACTGGTCAGTATTACAGCAAATTTGGACTGTAGCCTTCTTGCATGAAACTCTGTCAAGTTAGTTCAAATAAATTTGATTTACCTCTCCTAGGGGCTGCAAGAGCTAGAAATAGAAAAAAACTTTAAAATGACTCTTTTCATGAACCACGTGATGGATATTCACCAAACTTGTATTGGCCTTATTTTGTTTTTTATGGGCTCTCAAAGCTAAAAATAGAAAAATAATTTTAAACAACTTCTTTTCATGAATCATACGATGGATTTTCACCAAAGTTGGCCTGTCTCTTCCTTGTATGGTTTAAATGGTTCACCTTGACCCGTTAGGAGCTGCCAGAGCTAAATTAAGAAAACCTGTAAACACTTACTCATTGTTTGTTAGATCTTCACTAAACTTGGGTTTGTAACTTGTTTGTATGTGGACCTCGCTCAAGTTTATTCAGATGGTTCTGCTTAATGATCTGTGGCATCTTTGCATAGACATGTTTTGAATTTGTTCAAATGGTTCCACTTGTCTCCTTTTAGGGGCAGTCAGGCTAAAAATGGAGAGAAAAAAATCTTTAAAACAAAATTTGCCTGAAACCTCTTGATGGATCTACACCAAACCTTGCATATATTTAAGGTGAAAAGGTCAAAGTCAGACAAGCCTCTTTATGGTTCATTTTGATCCTTCCGTAGTTTACAGGAGGTATTTGGTCTACAGAGGTTTTGAGGTTATGCTGTAATACATAATGACTGGTCATCAGTAACCAGGTAACCTGTCCATTATAAATAGACAGACAGCAATACTGAAGTATCTACAGAATATCTATTTGATGCATCTCTGTAGTTATGCATGCTCCTATCCCGCATTACCCAGTATGATCTCCAAAATCAAAAGAAGTAGCAAAATATTGCCTTCAGATAGAATAACAGTCTTTGTCTTTATTGATAAACTGAGAACAGTACTGTTTTCCTAACAACCACATTTCTAGAAACACACGTTTTGCTAGAGCTATTTTTAGCTCACCTGAGCAATGCTCAGGTGAGTTTTTCTGATCGCTCGATGTCCGTCGTCTGGCGTCTGTCGTCTGTCAACATTTAGCTTGTGTATGCGATAGAGGCTGTATTTTTCAATTAATCTTCATGAATATTGGTCAGAATGATACCCTTGATGAAATCTAGGCCGAGTTCGAAAATGGGTCATCTTGGGTCAAAAACTAGGTCACTAGATCAAATCAAAGAAAAACCTTGTGTATGCGATAGAGGCTGTATTTTTCAACTAATCTTCATGATTATTGGTCAGAATGATAACCTTGATGAAATCTAGGCAGAGTTCGAAAATGGGTCATCTCGGGTCAAAAACTAGGTCACTAGGTCAAATCAAAGAAAAACCTTGTGTATGCGATAGAGGCTGTATTTTTCAACTGATCTTCATGATATTTAGCCAGAATGATTACCCTGATGATATCTAGGCCGAGTTCGAAAATGGGTCATCTCGGGTCAAAAACTAGGTCACTAGGTCAAATTAAAGAAAAATCTTGTGTATGCGATAGAGACTGTTTTTTTCAATTGATTTTTATGAAATTTGGTCAGGATGATTGCTTTAATGAAATCTAGGTCGAGTTTGAATATGGGTCATCTGAGGTCAAAAACTAGGTCACTTGGTCAAATCAAAGAAAAAACTTGTGTATGTGATAGAGGCTGTATTTTTCAATTGATCTTCATGAATTTTGGTCAGAATGATTGCCTTGATAAAATCTAGGTCGAGTTTGAACATGGGTCATCTAGGGTCAAAAACTAGGTCATATCATAATCTAAGAAAATGCTTGTTTTATCACAAGAGACCAATTTTTTGGTCCAATCTTAATGAAAATTGGTCAGAATATTTGTTTCCATGAAATCACTAGGTCAAACATGTTTTACACTGTTATGGTGTGTTTCTTCGGTGAGCGACCTAGGGCCATCTTGGCCCTCTTGTTTAAGCAAGATTTTTGTAGCGCTTACGAAAAATTCTTCTTTTCAGGTAAAGTGCGTCTTGTTGTTAGATACACTCCTCGTGTTTTGGAAGAAATGGAAGCAAGATTTGATAAAACTAGGTCATCAAAGAGAAGACAGACACCTTGAACACCAGATATCAGAAGTTTGGTTCTTCATAGATAAATATTTCTACAATTTGTAACACTTGAAAAATACAAGCACATGAGTGCACCTGTAAAAGATGTCAAAGAACAATATTTAGATGTATGTAAATAATCTAGGTTGTGAATTTTGTGTATTATATTAACCATAGAGACAAGTAAAAGATTGTAACTTTAAGACTATATAAGCCGTGCCATGAGAAAACCAACATAGTGGGTATGCGACCAGCATGGATCCAGACCAGCCTGCGCATCCGCGCAGTCTGGTCAGGCTCCATGCTGTTCGCTTTTAAAGCCTATTGGAATTGGAGAAACTATTAGCGAACAGCATGGAGCCTGACCAGACTGCGCGGATGTGCAGGCTGGTCTGGATCCATGCTGGTCGCATACCCACTATGTTGGTTTTCCCGTGGCACGGTTCATATACATGTACAGAGAAGATGCTATTACTTCGTTTTCACTGCCATAGATTTATTTCCTTGCAACTAAATCTTTTTCTAGAGAACTAATTGTGTAAAGATATATGTCATTTATGTGTTGTGTATGTTAAAAGATTTATTCCTTAAGCATTCCATAGATTATAGCTGATACAGTTATACTAGGACTGGTGCAACTTCTCGTCAGTGTAATTTGTTATAGAACAGGATACTTGAACTTGCTATTGTTCCGGTCATTGTAAATTGTTAAATGACAGGATACATTGAGCTACTGTAGTGTAAAAACTTAAAAAGTCTGTATTTACCTTTATTTTGTAAAGTTACCCTCAGATAATCAGGTTATTGATTGGCAAAGCCATTTCTGTATTAGTCATCAGAAGAAAATTGTCAGGAGCAGTTAGCTAATGTTATATTGATTTGTAACTTTTTAATAAAGGTGTCAAAAAAAGCGGAAAGTGGGAATTTTGTAGGTAGAAGCTGCCACATTGATAAAGGTCTATTTAACTTTTGTTATGGTTTTTACATACGATTTATTAGAAGCATTTACTTCCATTTTAAAATACAAGAGAAGTATGCTCGGTAGACAGTGTGAATTGTACTTTAGCAACATAGTCATTTTATATCATTTTTTTTTCTGTTTTATGTAAATTTATCAATTTATTGTACTAATAAAAAAAATATTTACAACTAAATTTTTATTCATTAATGTCAAGAGTTCAAAGAGACTGCAGTGATCTAGTGGTTAGCTAAGATGTTGGCCACTCAGGTTTGAGCTTCGATTTGGTCACAACCAAACAAGTTTTTTCCAGGAACCAAATTCGCGAGTATTGAAGATGACTTAAAAGCTTTACTCACAGTCAAGGTTAATACATAAAGTAATTATTCAGTCAGCATTTCACCGCCTCGGTAGCCTAGTAGTAGAGCGATGTGAAAAATGGTACTTGTAGCTTCCTCGCTTGGCGCTCAGCATTAAGAGGATAGTGCTAGGACTGGTCAGCCCAGTGTCAGTATAATGTGACAGGTTGGGGTATTATGCCACGTGTCTACGGCATAATATTCCAGTGAGGCAGCACAATAAAGTTGGCATTGTGCTCACTGCTACAAGTAGACACCATCGTTTATATGATTGAAAAATTGTTGAAAAAAGACGTTAAACCCGAACACACACACACAGTCAGCATTTCCAGCTGAAAACTGGCTTTTTTCTCAGCACTGAACAAATCATACTGTAAACAAAGAGTATTAAGGTAAGCTGCAAGGGACAGTTAGCGATTGTTAAGAGTGAAGAAATTTTGCTGGTCATTTAAATTGGTTTTCATGGATAGTTATGGATTCTTGATGATGTTTAATTTTTGGAATATATTTACTGTTCAGTTGAATAGGGGTTAAGAGGGTGAAGTAGTTCCAGTCCTGGCCATGCGATGTACATCTGTACACAGAACAACTGATGTGAGCAAAACAATGCACAGGAGGTGCCAGGGGTGGAGATTCCCCTTAGAAACATTTCTGTCAAATAGTTCAAAAATAGTCTAAAGTTTTAGGATAAGCTGTTTAAAATTTTTCGCCATTGGCATTTAAAGTAGCTGTCATTTTTTAGCCCACCTAAGCACAAAGTGCTCAAGGATAGCTATTGTGATCACCCTGTGTCAGTCGTCGAGCAATGTCTGTCGTCAACACTTTAAATTTTAACACTCTAGAGGTCACAATTTCTGCCAAATCATAAGGAAACTTGGTTACATGTTACCCTCAATAAAATCATGGACAAGTTTATAAATTGGTCATTAGGTAAGTCAATAGGAAAACCTTGTAAACCTCTGGAGGCCGCGTCATCTTTCTTTGCCAGAGTGGTTTTCTCCGTAGAATCTAGGTAAAGTTTGAAACTCGGTTACCTGAGATATATGAACTTTGTCACTAGGTCAAGTCGTAGGAAAACCTTGTTAACAGGCCACATTTTCTATTTGATTATCATAAATGTTAGTCAGAATGTTCGTCTCTGTGAAATATAGGAAAAGTTCAAAATTGGATTACCTAAGGTCAAAAACTAGGTCACTTGGTCAAATTATAGAAAACTTTGTTAACACTCTAGAGGCCACATTTTCTATTTAATCTTCAAAAAACTTTGTCAGAATGTTTGTCTCGTTGAAATCAACAAGTTTGAAGCGTGATTTCCAGAGGTAAAAAGCAAGGTGATTAGATCACTAGATCAAAGAAAGGGGCCTCCATGGCTGAGTGGTAAAGGTCACCCTTTTTAAAACACCCCTCACCGATGTTGGTTTGAGCCTTGCTCAGGTATTGAATTTTTCATGTGAGGAAGCCATCCATCTAGCTTACAGAAGGTCAGTGGTTCTACACAGGCACCTGCCAATGATGAAATAATGCACGGAGGGTTTTTCCTCCACTAACAAAAGCTGAAGTCATCACATGACCTATAATTATGTCGATGTGATGTTGAACCCAACAAAAAAAAAAACTAGATCAAAGAAAAGCGGTATTAACCCTGTATTCATTATAAGGATCTTACATGCTTATCTGTGTAAGACAGGCTTTTCGCGACCCGAGGGACAGTGTGGAATGAAAAACCAACCGTTAGGGAGGTTTTTTTTATCCAAGCTGTCCCGGGGGTTGGAAAAAAAGCTGTCTTATACAGGCAGACATGTTGGATCATTTTTCTTGCCTATCACATTCAAAATAGATTGTGATGACGAATAGATTTGGGCATTTCCATGAATTATTTTTTATAGTTTACAACGTCATAGTAGTGCCAGTACTATGTGACATCACCGGAGTATTCGCTACTTTAGACAAGGTTTATAGACAACCTTTAGACAAGGAAAGACAGAAATATCTATCCCTGGCGCATGCTCGGACAAATGTACACTTGCCCTGCTAGGTAGGCAAGAAAGCACAATCTTCATACAAAATGGTCAGAATATGTCAAATTTGAAACCAGGTTACATGAGCAATTAAGTTAGGTCACTACATCAATTCATAGAAAAACTAATAGCACTATAGAGGCCACATTTTCCACTTGATCATAAATCTTTGTCAGAACATATGTCTCTATGAAACTTTGAATGATTCATGTAACTTTGAAGGATTGTCTGGATTAAATTAAGGTAACATTCAAAATTTGGTTATCTTAGTTCTTAAAAAGTAGGTCACTAGGTTGCATCATACAGAAGTCATGTTAACACTCTGGAGGTCACATTTTGTACTTGATCATTGTCAGAATGTTTGTCTCTTTGAAATCTGTGTCTAGTGAAAAAGTGAGCTGCTTGCTTAAATCAAATTATAGAACAAGAGGACAATGATGGTCCTGAATCGCTCACCTGTCCCCACATGAACCGAGTATGACGTCGTTTTTTCTATTATTTGAAATAGTGACCTAGTTTTAGAGCTCATGTGACCTAGTTCTGAACCTGACCTAGATATCATCAAGATAAAAATTCTGACCAATTTTCATGAAGATCCATTGAAAAATATGGCCTCTAGAGAGGTCACAAGGTTTTTCTATTATTTAACATAATGACCTAGTTTCTAAAGGCATGTGACCCAGTTTTGTACTTGACCTAGATATCATCAAGGTGAACATTTTTACCAATTTTCATGAAGATACATTGAAAAATATGGCCTCTACAGAGGTCACAAGGTTTTTCTATTATCTGACCTACTGACCTAGTTTTTGACCGCACATAACCCAGTTTCGATCTTGATCTAGATATCATCAAGATGAACATTCTGACCAATTTTCATGCAGATCCCATGAAAAATATGGTTTTACTATTATTTGACCTGATGACCTAGTTTTGGACCGCACGTGACCCAGTTTCAAACTTGACCTAGATATCATCAAGATGAACATTCTGACCAATTTTCATGCAGATCCCATGAAAAATATGACCTCTAGAGAGGTCACAAGGATTTTCTATTATTTGACCTACTGACCTAGTTTTTGACCACAGTTAACCCAGTTTCAAACTTGACCTAGGTATCATCAAGATTAACGTTCTGACCAATTTTCATGAAGATCCATTGAAAAATATGGCCTCTAGAGAGGTCACAAGGATTTTCTATTATTTGACCTACTGACCTAGTTTTTGACCACATGTGACCCAGTTTCGAACTTGACCTAGATATCATCCAGATGAACATTCTGACCAACTTTATTGTTTACTATGTGACAGGTGAGCGAAAAACCTTGTAGGTCTTCGTCTAATTTAAAGAATACGGTAACCCAGTAGTTGCAAAACAGCTTGCTCATATCTCTTCTCCCACTAATTAATCCCCCGCTACAAGTGGTGGAGGGTTATAGGAATGGTCTCTGTCCGTAACAATTGTGTCTGCTCCATAGAACTTAAATCCCTTGAAGGATTTTTATGAAATTTGGGTCAAATGATCACCTCATCAAGACGCTGTGCAGAACTCATGAGGCAGCCATGTTGGCTCAAGGTCAAGGTCACAACTCAAGGTCAAAGGTTTGAGACTTCAATTTTGTGTCCGCTCTGTATCTCCTAAACCCCTTGAAGGATTTTCATGAAACTTGGGTCAAATGATCACCTCATCAAGACGATGTGCAGAACTCATGAGGCAGCCATGTTGGCCCAAGGTCAAGGTCACAACTCAAGGTCAAAGGTTTGAGACTTCCATTTTGTGTCGGCTCTGTATCTCCTAAACCCCTTGAAGGATTTTCATGAAACTTTGGTTAAATGATCACCTCATCAAGGCGATGTGCAGAACTCATGAGTCAGCTGTGTTGGCTTAAGGTCAAGGTCACAACTCGAGGTCAAACGTTTGAGCCTTTCATTTAGTGTCTGCTCTATATCTCCTAAACCCCTTGATGGATTTTCATGGAACTTGGATCAAATGATCACCTAATCAAGACGTTGTGCAGAAGTCATGAGTCAGCCATGCTGGCTCAAAGTCAAGGTCACAACTCGAGGTCAAAGGTTTGAGCTTTCCATTTAGTGTCTGCACTGGATCTCCTAAACCCTTGAAGGATTTTAGTATGACTTAGCTGTAATGTATACTCCCGGTTATTTTTATATTAAACTTGTTCTTGCAATTTCTCAACATGGATTTTAAAATATACTGCATCCGCCCAATACATCAACCCTTTTACTATCCAAAACAGCGGCGGGGGGATATAGCTGTCTTTCAGACTGCCTTGTTTCAATGGTTTTGAAAATGGTAGTTGCTACACTGTAAAAAAATACATAAAAAAAATCTTCATGGGTGACTTTAGTATGTAACAGGAAGTTTCACTCAACTTAGTCAGCTTTACTGAAAGTCTAGATTGACCTAATATTTAATTCCAGAACAACATTCAGTCTGTTTGCCAAAACCACATGACGGCAACCATCCAGGACTTTTGACACCATTGATGATCAGATATTGCTAGACTGACTTGAGCACCATACTGAAGTCACAAAGCATCATGCTGCTTGTATGGTCTGAAGTTGTCTAACTAAGCACAATAGTGAGCTATCAACATCTATGCTGATATAGTACAGTTTACCTAGGGATCAATACTGGGTAACCACAGTGAAGAAATATGCAGATGCTATAGAATGCTTTATCATAGCTACACAGACGCAGGTCAGTTGAACCTGTGTACATTATCTTGAAAAATTGTTGAAAAAGATTAAACCCAAACACACACACATCTATCTTAATCTACCTTGTAGGTTATACTGTCAACTTTGACCTTGATATAATGGTGCACAAGAAAAAGTGTACAAAGTAAAAGTAAGAAAAGAAATGCGGTCAAGAAATCGGTTGCAGATAGTTAAAGGAAAGATAAAAAGCAGTGTACCAAACCGCTACACCCCCAGCAGAGAGACCAATTCGGCTTGCCTGGCACTACCAGGACACAAGGTCCTGCTGACACAGCTCACTCTCCATTTGTGGGAAGTGTAGTGGTAAGGCATCAGATCCCCTTAGAAGGGTTGGGACGACCAGAGAGGAAGCCTCAGTGACACTGGCTGAGAGTCCGTTCCAAGTGGGTATGGTCCTTGGAAAGAAGCTGTACTTGAAGTAGTCACTAGTTGGAGAGTACTGCTGGAACTCGTGTTTGTGTGCTGCTTGTGTCCTGGAGGTTACTGGTCTTAAATATGTGACCAATGGTATATCCACTAGTTCATTCACGATCTTGTACTACAATGTAAGTTGGGCTTTCTGCCGCCTAGTTTCCAGTGAGTCCCAATCTAAATATTGTAACATATCTGTCATACTGCTAGTGTTTCTGTACCTGTTTGTGACAAAATGTGTTAGTTTTGCATGCAAGTACATATAGCTATCATTTAAAGGCATTTAGCTTTGAAACTTATTTTACCAACCTCACTGGGTCAAGTCCCATAACTCTGACATGTTGGCCAAAGTAGGGACCTAAGATCAAAAGACACTGTCTTTAGTAATGCCAAAGACTAGAACCTTGATGCATGATAACTGGAGCAATCATTTCTCTGAACAAAAGAAAAGGAATATTGTCATGTTTTTAAAGATCACAATAGCTTACTTTGATCATGTGCTCTGGTGAGCTAAAAATTAGGTTTGACAGTCATGCTCCAAAGTGTTTTCCGGTTACTGATAAGAGGCCATTTTCTGTCTTCAGGTCACTGTGACCTAGACCTACTTGTGATCAGAACAATATGGGTCATCTACTGACACATCTGGCCCTTCTCCGTGACAATCGATGATCAAGATATCTCAACCCATGACAACTGTTGTCCTCTTGAAACATTTACATGTACCTAGGCAAATGAAATTACGATTTAAAAGTTAAACTTGCTTTAATATATTTTAATATTGCAAAATCAATAAATAACATTGTAACAATGCATTTACACAATATCCATTGATCACAAATAATGTAATATTCATTTTTGACATGTAGCACTTCTGTATTGTATTCATTTTTTAAAACAAGAGCTGTCAGAGGACAGCAACCCTCAACTATTCAAAAGCCTTAACAACAAGAGCTGTCCTTAGACAGTCAGTGCTCGACGATTCAAAGAGTTGTCCGAGAAGCAGGAATATTACCCTGAATGTTAAAAATATCTATAGAGTTTCAATCCAGTATCTGCGTTACTTAAGAAGATAGTACTAAGTTGTATGCAATACTTTAACCAGAAGTTTTAAGTTCAAAAGGGGACATAATTTGGCCAAAAATCATGTCAGAGTTATGGGACTTGATGCTATCATCTAGTTTCATAACCCTAAAGACACATGAGGAATTTCAATTCAATATCTGCATCAGTTTTGGAGATAGTAACTGGCATGTAAAACTTTAACCAGGATTTTTCAAGTCCAAAAGGTGGCATAATTTGACCAAAATACATGTCAGAGTTATGGGACTTGACCCAGTGAGGTTGGTAACAGACCTAGAAAAAATAAGTTTCAAAGCTAAATGCCTTTAAATGATAGCCATACTTGCACGCAAAACTAACCAGGATTTTCTAAGTCCAAAAGGGGGGCATCATTTGGCCAAAATGCATGTCAGAGTTATGGGACTTGATGCTATCACCTAGTTTCATAACCCTGAAGACACTTGTGAAGTTTCAATTCAATATCTGCATTAGTTTTGGAGATAGTAACTTGCATGTAAAACATTAACCAGGATTTTCCAAAAGGGGCATAATTTGGCCAAAATACATGTCAGAGTTATGGGACTTGACCCAGTGAGGTTGATAATTGACCTAGGAAAAGAAAATATAAGTTTCAAAGCAATATGCCTTTAAATGATAGCCATATGTACTTGAATGCAAAACTTTAACCAAGGTGCGACACCGACCCTAGGGTGAATATAATAACTAGACTATTCTTCGAGTCAAACTAATAAAGGAAATTAAATGAATGAACACAAAAGTAACAAGCAAATTCGATGAATTGGTATCCCCCGCCAAATGGGTTTGTGGTGAGGAATGGCGAAGAAATATATCTGGCAATGGAAATATTTTTTGGGGGGGGGGGGGGGGGGGGGGGGGGGGGGGGGGGGGGGGGGTTTGCTATGTATATATAATATATTATATAAATGTGGATTTTTAAACAATTAAAGGGCAATAACTCTGAAGTTACTAAAGAGATCCTAACGAAACTGTGTGTGAACTACCACATTATAGTGATCAAAAATTAAGTTTCAAAGTTCTAAGTCAAATATGTCACAAGTTATGAAGCAGAAATTGCCATATTTATAGTACCCTATATAGATAACACTAGAAACTACTAAGGGCCATAACTCTGGTGTTACTTGGGCAATCTGGCTGAAACTTGACATGCCACATTTCCCTATAGTGTTGAACATATATTTGAAGTTTTATTCAAATATTTGAAACCCTTTCCTAAATATGGCTCCGGACGGACAGAATGGAGGACAATGCCAAAATTATATCCCTCTGCCTTTAGCGGGGGGATAAAAAAAAGGGACAAAATTTCGTAAAAATGCAAAACAGTTATGAATCTTCATAATACCTGTCAGCTCAGCACAGTTAACAAGTTTCTATCCATTCCCACAAGTGGTAACAGAGTATAAAACTCAACCAAATAGGATGCCGACAAATGGGTGAGTGCAAAAGCTCTTCAAAAAGTCAAGCTGATAAGGGAAACAAACGAATACCTTGTTTTCATGAAGCAGCATAAACAATATAAATTAAGTTTTTGTGGCAGAGAAAACAAGCACTTTTGCAAATAAACAAGTTTTTAGTGTTTTACTGAAAGGATGGGAGCTAAAGAAAACATTCCTAAAACATAATACATTCAGCTGAAGTAAAAATGCTGCATTGTACGTTGGGTATTCTGAGAAGCTTATATGTCAATTGTGGAGGATACTTGACAGTAATCAATACATAATATCTGTTCAATTAACAAGCTCATTAACATACAGTGTATCTATTCTTAAATAAAACTTATCTGATTTTTTTGTTTTAAACTGTCGATTTTTAAGAAAGAAAATCAGTAAAAGCTGAATGAGAGAGGCAATTAAACAAGACAGACAGACAAATGAGAGATAACCAGGTAATGCAAAGACAGGAAGTTTCTTCAAAGAGGTATTCATTTGGATTTATTCCTTATCAAGGAACAGATCTAAGTATACTGTACAACAAAATCCTGACAAATCAAGCAGATTGTATAATAACAGTTCATTTTTTTCTCAGCTGCAAAGATAATTTCTTACACCTGCACTAGACTCAAATTATGTTGTAACAGCACTAATTTATGTCCATGCAGAATGATCTCCTCTATTACACAGTTACTGTATCTGTTATCACAGGAATAAATCTCCCTTCTCTTAAATTCTGCAAGAACTGTATGTTTATACTTCTGTTCCTCAGCAAGAATTCCTTGTTCTTAACATACACTGTAGATTGGACAAATGTGATGTCTTTTCTTGCTAAAATATGCTAACATTGCAACTCCTTAAAACGCCATGTATAACAACCTGAATTATCTCCAATAACTGAGAAATCATTAACAGTATTTTTTCCTGTGGGACTTATTTCGTAGTTATCAACTCACAGTACTGAAACCATGAAATTTCATGCCCACAAATTAAATGATTTCACAGGAACCAAGGTTAAGTAATGTTAATTTTTTAAGAATGCCAAATATGTTGTCCCAAAATAACAGCTGTGTGCCAAAAGATCAATCCAATCAACAGTACATGTGATGACTAACATTAACTACTGGTGCTGGAATACAGTCTGCTACAAGTTTTCATGTCAGTCTCTGTACAACAACTGCATTCTGAAGTTTGGCTTGTTCTATAGTTTCTGATGTATTAGAAAGCTCTCTGTTTGGAAATGTTGTTTGTAGAATAAAGCTGGCACCTTCATACTGGGGACGGGACCTGAGATGTGAGTTAAGGTTCAACCATTCAAATAATGTTTATTTCACTGAAGATCCAAAGTACTCCAACCATGTTCTAGAATAAGATAGAATGTTCCAAATAGTTTGGACAAGCTGTCTACTCTAAATTAAGCCAGACAGTTGTAAGTAACAGTCACATGATAAAGTTCAAGATGCCTAAAACATCATGAAATTCAGTCTTGAGACCTGAACAGTCACAGAATGCTGCTTCTTCAATGGTCAATTTCAACAAGAGAGCCATGATGGCCTTAGATCACTCACCTAAGTTATGCTGCTTGCATGCAGAGTTTTGGTAGATAATTATGCAAGAAAAATGTCTACGAAATTATACTGCAATGATGTGATACGACAATATCAAACAAGAAAATTTTGCCACTAATACTACATCAACTTGAAATGTGTCCATGGGACACAGATGCCCCAACTATATGACAAAGGATACAAATTTTTCCTAGGTCAGGGGCCATAACTCCTACAATACTGAATGAATCCGGACGCGAAATCCCAGGTGCACAACTGCACATGCTGATCAACATTCCTGTAAACTTTGGTGACTCTAGGTCAAATAATTTTGGAGCTACACGCGACACAACATTAAAATGACCAATTTTTAACTAAGTCCGGGGCCATAACTCCTACAGGACTGAACGAATCCGGACGCAAAACCCCAGGTGCACAACTACACATGCTGACCAACATTCCTGTAAAGTTTTGTGACTCTACGTCAAATACTTTTGGAGCTAGGCGCGACACAACACTAAAATGACCAATTTTTACAAAGTCAGGGCCCATAACTCATACAAGACTGAATGAATCCGGACGCAAAACCCCAGGTGCACAACTACACATGCTGACCAACATTCCTGTAAAGTTTTGTGACTCTACGTCAAATACTTTTGGAGCTAGGCACGACACAACATTCTCGGAAGGACGGATGGAAGGACGGACAAGGGCAAATCTACATGCACCCCCCCACCCCCCCCCCCCCCGCCAAAGTGGGGGCATAAAAAAGATTTTTCCATGACTTACATATAGGGAAAAGTGATTACACACCACAGCGACTGTTTCTGACAGAAAATTAAAATTTGTAGAATAATTTGTACAATCTTCATAAAAGGTCACCCAAGAAACATTTGTGTAAAATTGTTTTAAAATTGGGCTAGCTGTTTCTGACAAGAATATTTTTTAAGTTTCCAATAAATATAACAAGAGGGTCATGATGACCCTGAATCGCTCACCTGAGTAATATGAGCCTCATGTTTCAAATGGCAAACTGATGCTAAAATATTAAGAAACTAGAATGTGTCTGTAGGACACAGGGCTACAGACACAGGGTGTGCCCCCACTGGTACATTTCTCACAAATAAGGGGCAATAATTCAAATGCTTGTAGTCTCAGTTTGAGGGTATAACCTCAACAAACATTTTATGAAAAGGATTCATTATTCTAGGCCATATACTTTTTGAGCTATGTGCATCACAAACAAAGAATCCACTATTTTGGCTATTTCAAGGGCCATAACTCTGTAATAAGAGCTAAGATTCTTAAGAAGAATGCCAAGTGTGCAAGGTCACATCACGATAAAGACTCCAGCAAGGTTTTCTGAATTTACATCAAATACTTTTTGAGCTAGGCACATAATTAGGTGAAAAAGTGCATTTTTTTGCTATTTCAGGGGCCATGACTTTAAAAATACGGGGTGGAGCCAGCCAAAAATTAGAGGTGTGCAAGTTTATATCATGATTAAGAGTTATGCAAGTTTTCAACCATTTATATTAAATACTTTTGAGCTAGGTGCGTCACAAAGTGAAAATGTACATATTTGACTATTTCAGGGGCCATAACTCTAAAAATAGGGGGCGGACCCGAATGAAAAATAGGAGGTTCGCAAATGCATATCATGATTAAGACTCATGCAAGGTTTCATGAATTTATATCAAATACTTTTTGAGCTAGGCATGTCACAAGGTGAAAATGTGCATTTTTGACTATTTCAGGGGCCATAAGTCTGGAAATAGGGGGCGGAGTCAGATGAAAAATAGGAGGTGCACAAGTTCATATCATGATTAAGACTCATGCAAGATTTCATGAATCTATATCAAATACTTTTTGAGCTAGGCCTGTCACAAGGTGAAAATGTGCATTTTTGACTATTTTAGGGGCCATAACTCTGAAAATAGGGGGCGGAGCCAGATGAAAAATAGGAGGTGCGCAAGTTCATATAATGATTAAGACTCATGCAAGGTTTCATGAATTTATATCAAATACTTCTTGAGCTAGGCGTGTCACAAGGTAAAAATGTGCATTTTTGACTATTTCAGGGGCCATAACTCTGAAAATAGGTGGCGGAGCCAGACGAAAAATAGGAGGTGCACAAGTTCATATCATGATTAAGACTCATGCAAGGTTTCATTAATCTATATCAAATACTTTTTGAGCTAGGCGTGTCACAAGGTAAAAATATGCATTTTTGACTATTTCAGGGGCCGTAACTCTGAAAATAGGGGGCGGAGCCAGATGAAAAATAGGAGGTGCGCAAGTTCATATCATGATAAAGACTCATGCAAGGTTTCATCAATTTATATCAAATACTTTTCGAGCTAGGCGCATCACGAACTTCGGACGGACGGACGGACGCACAGACAGACGGACGCACGGACAAGACCAAATCTATATGCCCCCAACACTCATGTGGGGGGGGGCACAAAAAGGTCAGTAGGTCACATTCATGGCCACTGAAAGTCAGTTTTATGATCGGTGTGCAAAACTGTACACGTCATCCAAATTTAAAGGCTTTATCTTAAAAAACATGAAAGTATGTCAGAAGGTCAAGGCCACAGTAAGGTGACCCGTAATCACTTGGGGTCATCAGGTAATTATAATTAAACAGTCTAGGAAATATGATCTGATAATTTTTGAACTATTCTTTCCTATATAACTCATATAACAAGTGACCCCCAGGGCGGGGCCTCTTATAACCCCAGGGGCATAATTTGAACAATCGTGTTAGAGGTCCACTAGGCAACACTACATACCAAACATCAAAGGCCTAGGCATAGAACTTTCAGACAGGAAGATTTTTTCCCCTATACAAGTCTATGTTAAACTTGGGACCCCAAGGGCAGGGCCTCCTTCCACCCCAGGGGCATAATTTGAACATTTATGGTAGAGGAACACTAGGCAAGGCAACATCCCAAATATAAAAGGCCTAGGTCTTGTGGTTTTAGACAAGATTTTTAAACTTTTTTCCAATATGTCTATGTAAAACTTGAGACCCCCGGGGCAGGGCCTCTTTTCACCACAGTGTAATAATTTGAACATTTTTGGTAGAGGACCACAAGGCAATGCCACATACGAAATATCAAAGGCCTAGGTCTTTTGGTTTTAGACAAGAAGATTTTTAAACTTTTTTCCTATATAAGTCTACGAAGAACTTTTGAATGGGACCACCCAAGGAGCATCCAGGCCAAGTTTCATCAACTTCCACCAAATGGTTTCAGAGGAGATGTTGTTTTAAGGAAAGTGTGGACGGACGGACGGACGCCGGATGGTGAGCGATCACAATTGCTCACCCCGAGCACTTTGTGCTCAGGTGTGCTAAAAACTGAACTTTACGCAAGGACAATTTGTGTAAAATTAAAAATGGGCCAGCAGTTTCAAACAAGATTTTTTCCACTATATACATAAACGGAAAAGTGACCACGGCCTCTGGTGACCAGGTTTTTTGACAAATGAAAATAATTTGAACAATCTTGGCAAAAGGTCATACAAGGACCATTTGTGTGAAATTATTTTAAAATTGGGCCAGCAGTTTCACATGAAGATTTTAAAAGTTTCCACTATATACATATAAGGAAAAGTGACCACGTCCCCTGGCTGCCATATTTTTTGATGAATTAGAATAACTTGAACAATTTTGGTAGAAGGTTACATTAGGACAATTTGTGTGAAATTATTTCAAAATTGGACCAGCGGTTTTAAAAAATGTTGTTTGAAGATTTTTCTATTTTTAGCTCTGGCGGTCCCTATGTGCAACCAAGCAGAACCATTTCAACAACTTTGTTACAGGATCACAAAAGGAGCATCCAGGCCAAGTTTCATCAGTGGTTTTGGGGGAGATGTTGTTTAAAGAAACTGTTGACGATGGACAAACGCACTTCGGACACAGCATGATCACAATAGCTCACTATGAGCACTTTGTGCTCAGGTGAGCTAGAACTATCACTTAAATTCAATCAGTCAGACTTTGGAATCTTGTGACTGGCCTTTAAGCTTTTTTTAACCAAAGACCTTGATTCTGATAGACAATACTCAAAAATGAACATGGCAGAACAGTGTTTGACAATTACAGTACAACCTCTCCAGAGCGGCCCTCTCTTAAGCAAAAACCTCTCTATAACAACATCATCAAAATTTCCCTAAGCTTAAATATACTATCAAATTTACTTCTCCAGAACAACAACCTCTACATAACAGTCAATATTTGTATCTCCAAAAGGGTGTTGCTCTACAGAAGTTGAACTGTAATTAAAAAAGTAAGGTTATACAACATTATCCCTTTATAATTTACACCAATCAACTTATCCCCTTAAAACTTCCAGCTTTTCCCCATTACACCCACCAACTACTCCTCTTACATCCTCAACCCCCTCCCCCTAAAACCCTCAAACTTCCCCCCTCACATCCTCAAACTTTCCCCCCTCACACCCACAAACTTCTCCCCTCATACCCTCAAACTTTCCCTAAGGAACAGTACTGATAACGGATAGCAGTCAGTGCTCCAGCTAGGATTAAAAAAGGGCAGGGTGCTGGCACTGAAAAGGGCACTTCTGGGGTGGTGGTCGGTCCGGGACCGTGCTCCCCCAGGAAAAAAATATAACTGGTCCATGCATACAGTGCATTTTAACATACTTTAGGCATGGAATTTTGCATAATTTAGGCATGTTTTTTGGCACACTTTAGGTATGGTCTTTTAATAGGCTATGTCTGTCATCTCTAATGCACCTATTTATTAACTAAAAATTCTGCTGTTTGTATTTTACTTGGCATTGATTTTCAGCTTGTAACATTTCTTTGTAATTGCACACTGAATAACAATATCTATGTGTTTAGGCCTATTTTACTTGCTACAATTTCAGTACACATCTTCTCCATGTAGGCTACTTGATATTTATAAATTTATACCTGCAACATATTATATACAGAAAATAAAGTTTAAACTTCCACTTAAATAAATGAAATCAGGCAAAGTTTTTAACTTACAACAGTCTAAAAGCAAGTTTAGCACTTGTAATAGACATATTCCGGGTATCCAAAGTTTTATATCCGGATATGGTTACACTTTTTTCTAAAAGTCGTCGAATGTCCAGTTTAAACAATATTTTTGAAAAAATATTATGATGCAAAGACAGTTTAACATCATTTCACAGTATCTGACATTAAAGTGTACCCTGTCATTACATCTTAGTAAACTAATTTCAAAGTTGTGTATAAAGGGATATTTACGACTATATTACCGAAAACGAAAGTACACTTTGACAGGTGGCGCGAAATGATAATGATTTCAGACTGGTTTGCAAACTGTTTTAACACTAAGGTTCAGTGATTTTAATGCTAGTGGAGCAGTCTAAAATATCATGGTCTGCCTCGGGCACGATTACAGCAGGTAATATTGTTTAACTGTTTGCTAATTATGTCAATGCCCCCCGGCGTGCATCACTCGATAAAAAGGGGGCAATAAAGCAGTGTATTATAATCAGAGGCAAAAAAGGGAAGTTTGGCTAAAAAAAAGAAATGAATGGTTGTAAAACGGGCAGGGTGCCTGGCGGGGCAACAGGGCGGAACGAATTTCGGAACGGGCGATGCGCCCTGCTGTAAATAGCTAGCTGGAGCACTGGCAGTGAACCATAAATAATCTGTGACTTGTATTCTGATAAAAGGATACGATGTGATGTGTTGTCTAATATCTCCAACTGTATGTGAATTGTTGAACTTTGAAACCAGTCTATAACGAGAAAGCAAATGTTCATTTTACAATTTAACCCAACACTAACAAAGTGAAATCAATGGATTCAATGAGTTCTATACAGTATATATTTATAACTAGAATGTGTCTGTAGGACACAGGGTGTGCCCCCCACTGGTACATTTGTCACAAATAAGGTGAAATAATTCAAATGTTTGCAGTCTTAATGGGGTATAGCCTCAAAAAAATATGAGAAGGATTCATTATTCTATACCATATACTTTTTGAGCTATGAGCATCAGAAACAAAAAATCCACTATTTTGGCTATTTCATGGGCCATAACTCTGAAATAAATGCTAAAATTCTCAAGAAGAATGCCAAGTGTGCAAGGTCACATTATGATAAAGACTCAAGCAAGGTTTCATGAATTTACGTTAAATATTTTCTGATTGAGGCACATAATTAGGTGAAAATGTGCATTTTTTGACTATATTAGGGGTCATAACTCTAAAAATAGGGGGCGGACTCAGATGAAAAATAGTAGGTGTGCAAGTTCATATCATGATAAAGACTCATGCAAGGTTTCATCAATTTATATCACATACTTCCTGAGCTAGGGGTGTCACAAGGTGAAAATGTGCTTTTTTGACTATTTCAGGGGCAATACTCTAGAAATAGGGCGCGGACCCATATTAAAAATAGGAGATGCTCAAGTTCATAATTATCATGATTAAGACTCATGCAAGGTTTCATGAATCTATATCAAATACTTCTTGAGCTAGGCGTGTCACAAGGTAAAAATGTGCATTTTTGACTATTTCAGGGGCCATAACTCTAAAAATAGGGGGCGGAGCCAGATGAAAAATAGTAGGTGCGCAAGTTCATATCATGATAAAGACTCATGCAAGGTTTCATCAATTTATATCAAATACTTTTTGAGTTAGGCGTGTCACAAGGTAAAATGTGCATTTCTGACTATTTCAGGGGCCATAACTCTAAAAATAGGGGGCGGAGCCAGATGAAAAATAGGAGGTGCCCAAGTTCATATCATGATAAAGTCTCATGCAAGGTTTCATCAATTTATATCAAATACTTTTTGAGCTAGGCACGTCACGAACTTCGGACGGACGGACAAGAGCAAATCTATATGCCCCCACCACTTATGGGGGGGCACAAAAACACTTGTTAAGGTAGTTCTGCATGTTTTATAAACCAGAAGTGATGGCGTAACATCATTTATCCGGATAACATGGAATAAAATAAGGATTCGGCGTACAGAAATGATAATCATTTTATGAATGAATGGCAATTCAAATGTGCGGATTACTTTAATCATGGGCAAATATCTCAAAAAAAAAGCTCATGCACCTATACATTTTATTTCACCATTTCATAGGCCATCTGTTTATTTATGACTGTGAGGAGTTTCATTTTAACCTACAGTGTAAAATTTCTATTCGCGAAAATGTTATGAAAATTGTGATTTTCCCATAGACTCCCATTATGAAAACTTGCGTGAGGTCCAAAGTTTTCAAATCAGTCTAGCAAAAGGTCAAGCAAATGACCCTATCTTTTTTATTCGCTGAATTTTCTAAGTTATATTCTGGAGTTTTGAAAAATCATGGTTTAATCAAATTCTACATTGTAGAAGTTTTTTTTTATCTGAACTTGCAGAACTACCATAAACCCATAACTCATGTAGAACAGCTATTTACTGTGTTAGTCAAGCAGTAAAATTTTGATGTAAAAAGGAAGGAATTTAGTTTTACTTCTTATACTCGGTAACACCAAGGTATAACTTTCAATGCATCAACATCACTATCTGATATTGTAAATAAACATATGATACTGTGATGAACACCTAGAGACATGTCACATGAACATTTTACCTTGTTATACACAACATATAAAATTTATACCTTGTCCCATCAGCAAGTCTAATCTGTATTGTTGTAAATGGTTGTGATTCATCTACTTTTACAGTTGACTGGTTTGAACTAGGAGTGCTATTTGAACCTTTAGACGGGGTGGATGCTCCAACTACTCTTGGTGTTGGACTGTAAAAAAGTACAGACAAAACTGAAATAGTTTTTTTTTCCTACTGTTTGATATAGGATCTTAATAAAGCAATTTTTCAATAGATTTCACTTTAATATGTAATAGTGGTAAGTTGACCTTATCAGTATAGAATTGTTCTCCACGCCTAACTTACAACTTCTCTACATCAGTCAGTTGTGGAAGACAATTGATATCTGAAGTACTGTCTTAAGTTAATGCCATTGTGTTCAAAATTAGCAAAATATATATAACATACAGTTTAAAATTCATTATATGTCATATAATTCATGAAGAGGTTATGTACTTTAAAACTGTCTGGAAATCAATAATTGGTGAACACTTTGAACTGTTAATATCTGTATTTCAGAGATTTAATGTGATTTTTGTTTTAAATTGGTAGGAAAAAAAGAAATAAAAATATAATGAAATATTTTATAATATCTATAATTTAAAGGGTGGTTATTAAAAAACAAATGAATGCCTGAAATTTATATGGCATTCTTTTTAAACAACACACCAGAGACAGTTTACAGAAGTGTTGGTCAATGCAGAGCTGCATTATCTATCAAACTAATGCATTGCAAGCTCCAGTAAGTTACACATATATCAAAATAGATACCAAAATGGCTAGAACTGACCAACAACCTCCGAACAACAACACCTCTCTAGAGCAACCAAATTTTATGTCTCCATCAGATGTTGCTGTGCAGAGGTTATACTGTAGTACAGAAGACGGTTATCAAAGGATGACCTTTATGGGGCCATAACTCCATCAAATATCAATTAACCTGAAAATGCAAAGATATTTGAAACTAGCCGTGATACTGAACCTTCCTACAGTTTCTTGTGTGGACAAACTACTTAGACTTACCAACAAACAGACACAAAATAGGTAAAACATAATTCTCAAGTCTGCTTCATAGAAAAACAAATACTGATATCAAGTCCAGTCATGACTCAAGTATGATCACCCCAGGATGAGAAGGTAACACCTCATTATCTAGATAACCATTCTCTATATGCTGAAGTGCATGGGTTCAGATACTTACCTTCCAAGAAGATTTCCTTCTCCTGAAAAAGCTTTTACAGGAACTTTAGGTTTAACATAGTCTTCTGCTCTGTGATCTTCCATGTTGAGATTTACTTCTCCACCTCTTGCTTCTTGAATTAATTCATGAGGTACCTCCCTATAAATCATTAATAAAGATGTTGAAATCTTAACATTAATATGTGTATACATGCATAAAGTAACTCAATAATACCAAATTAAGAGGTTTGCCAAAAAAGTCAGATTTCTTAATTGCTATACGAAAATGTGCATATTTCTAAATAAACAAGAGCTGTTTCATGACAGCATGCTCCACTTTTCGAAGGCTCATCAATAAAATGGATTTTCTATCTAAGAATAGGTAATTAAATTGTCCAAAGTCATGTATGACTTAAGGGAATTGATGCTGTGACCTTGTTCAGTTACACCCAACATCAGTGTTAAGTTACAATCTGACAAGTATCTGCATTAGTGTTGGAGTGAGTAAATTCCATGACCAGAAAAAGGAATAACTTAGCAAAAATACACTTTTGGCTTATAGGACATGCTGCATCTTTCACCATGTTTTATCCATCTCAATAACTTGTATAAAGTTTTAATTCAATTTCTTCATTGATTTTGGAGAGCATTTTGTATACAAAACTTCAACCCAGATCTTTTTAAATTTTGTCCAAGAAGGAAGATAATTTTGTTAAAATTCATGCAAGAGTTAAGGGACTAGATACAGTAATCTAGTGTTATTATATGGAAGATAAATGAGAAGCTTAAAAAGCAGTATCAGCAATGGTTAAAAATATGGTACTGTATTCCGAAAAACTTTAACAAACATTTCTAGGTTAACAAGTGATGGAGTATTGCAGTGGTGGAAAACTTTGTGTGTTGTCCCTTGTGATTGTTGGCAACAGTGTTAGGAATAAAAATGCTTCAAGGCATTTAGGAACTAAGAAACAAAAACTATTTTAGTTAAATTTCAACAGTGACCTTTCCTTACAAGCATAGATCATGTACGCAACACATTGGGAACATTCGTGTGCAGTACTAAGACATTCTGTCAATGCACATAAAAGTTATGGAGCAGAAACAACTATTTAACGTTTGAATCAAATCAATTTAGATTATAACTGATATACAGCAAAAATCCTTCACAACTTGAAATCCTTAGTAAAAATGGGGCATAACACATGCAATGTTGGTGCAAGAGTCATGGCATTTATGTCATATGATGTGAATGATGATATGGAACAACTATTAGTTTAGAATTAGTTTCGTAATAATATGGTGAAATTGAAAAACCATAGAATCTTTGATCTGAAATTTTATGTAAAAAGGACAGATAATTCATGAAATATTGGTGCAAGAGTTATGGACCTTGCATTATATGATGTGAGTGAATCAAATCCATTTAGCAACAAAGAGAAGGGTAGCAAAAGAGCAGAAAAACAGTAACATAAATTTCTTAGTAAAAAGGGGAAATAATTTATGAAATATTAGTGCGAAAACTATGGCCCTTGTATCAAAAGAATGATAAGGAAAATCTATTTTGAGTTTGAATCAAATCCATCAAGTCATAATAAGGATAAAATGAAAAAGCATCGTAACTTGACCCAAGGTGTGGATGAGGACCCCAACACTGGGGTGAGTAGGATAGCTCTCCCTATACTTCATGCAGACAAGCTAAAATATTAAGACTGAGAAAACATTACATTTCACAATAATACTCTTCCAGTACAGTTTCTGTTTCTGTTTTCCAAACAATTGTCATCGCTTTAAATGCTTACTGAGAAAATAAAGGTTGATGGAGTAAATTAAATGTTTTTAAAGATTTTTCAGCACAATTTAAGGTTTTAAAGGAATTTTGCAAAAGTAAAGGTTTATAAAGGTTTTAGTGTTTAAACAGGTACAGGGAAACACCATTCAATGGAGCATCATTCAGTCATCCACGTGTCTTTTCCTTTCCATGTTTGGACCAACTGAAACCCTAGAAAATTGAGCATTTTGCTCATCACCTTGCCACTTGAAGCAACAAATGACATGTTTTACTGTATACCTAAATGTGGTTAAACCATGTTATAAATTTTATTCTAACACAACCTGCTTTAATTCCCTTTTAAACAAAAAAAAATTGAAACTGTGTGCTTTTATGCAACACAGTTTGTAGATCAAAATTATTATGTCATCGTGTCAACACCACATCGGTGCTCTTGAAAAGAAAACCACACAAAACTGGCAACAATTTGCGAATATCTTCAAAGATGCAGGTAATAATCCTTAATAACAGGTTAGAATAAAAAAATATATCTCATTTGGTGACCTGCTCTTGATTAAAATCATTGTTCTTCAGATGCATATTGTAATATCACTCAGGCTATGCCCTTGTGATATAATTCCTTTGCATCTGAACTCCAAATGATGATTTTAGTCAATGACAAATTACAAAATGAGATATACTATTTCATAAACTACACAGGCATTTGCATTTCTTTGCAATACTATTTTGAATATTATAAAATTTTCTCCTAACATTTCATCTTTGAACTAATGTATTTTATCATACTGCTGATAATAAAATATTTGAATAAAGAGGTATGTGCAACTTTTTCCCTCAGTTATATATATGTATAGTATTGCTCATTTTGCAGTTATACTATTGAAACTTTACCCTTTCGAAATGGCAGCTAGGAATTCTCTATTGGCAGGATCTTTAAAGTCTCTGAGTGGGCCATCATCGACACTGAAACCATTCTTCCATAACTTTAACACACAGTCTGTCTGTAACACAACATGAAGATTTTATTTTTTTATTCAAGTATCTTACTTGTTTTATATACTGTTTGTTAAAGCAAGAGCTGTCCAAAAGACAGAATGCTTGACTTTTCTCAATGCTTGACTCTGAATTAGAGCTTTGCCAGTAAAAACTTATAAAACTTTAACCACAAAATTCTAAAAAGAAGCATAACTCTGTCAAAATTTGCAGAGTTATGGGGATTGTTTCCCCTGGTGTAGACATTGAAAGTAAACAACCATTTTAAGTTTCAAGTCAATAGTTTTGATAGTAACAGCGATACTTGACTTTATCAAAAACCTGAACCAATGGCGCCGATGCCGACTCGAGTGCAATAGCTCTACTTTTTCTTCGAAAAGTTTAGCTAAAAAGGCACATAGTCTGGTACATTTTTAGTCTGAGTTATGGAACCTGGCTCATGATGGTCATTTTATGATGGCAAAGATTTGTAAAGAGTTTGAAAATGTTTGATTCAGACTAAATAACTTGTTTACATGCAAAACGTTTTTTCTAAATTTATATAATAACAACTTTCACAAAATACTAGAGAGAACTCTAGTGCTGCTCAACCTTGGGATAGAGGGAGTGGATTGCAGATTGCATTTCCACTACTGCCCAAGAATAGACTTTATCAAGCCAAGCCTGCACCATTTTCATTTGTGTGATTTGTCACTTTTTCTATTTCATATAAGGTGTGACTGTCTCTGAGCTGTTAAAGACCAAACAGCAGGTAATTATCAGCATTTAGCGGGAAGGTCTACTGTGCCACCTTGCACAAGATTTGTAGTTGACAGCTTGATCTTGGTTAAAAAATAATACTCAATCCTTCAAGAGTATCTTAATAATTCATAATATAATGACTATGTCTTTCTTCATATAAGTTCTACAGAGTGTATGTTAATTGTTTCACAAAATGACAGTAAAAAAAGTTTACCGTTACATTTACATTAGTTGGTTGTTAAAAAAACAGAGGTGGTACAGTACACATTTATACTGTGTTTATCTACATGTATATATGTATGCAGTGAGTATTATTGTACTATTATAAACCTAATGCATAGCACTATTAATATGAATAAACTTGTTAATTTTGTATTACATAAAATAATTTTAATTTAAAAATGTTTTACTCAAAACTTATCTAATATGTGCTTAGCTTTTAGCCTAGACAGTTTTTTTGCAGAAAGTTTCCTTTACAGGAATGGAGAGTATGGTTAACAAACTTGTTATCGTCAAAACCTGGGCATAATATGCATCCATGGTTTTGGGGTGGTCCCTGGGGTCAAAAACTTGTGAATTATATGGGTATCTACTGTATCTAAACTTTTACCACTTGGTTAATGATGCAAAGATGCTGGTACCTGTTTTCTACTTTGTGCAGCTGGTTCTCCCGAGATTTTTTCTGAATCCTGTCCTTCACCGTCCCCAAGTCTGTATCCCGATCCCTTGAAAGCTTTACTTCCTCCTGGTTTTGGTGAAACATCACTGTTCACTTCTTCAGCACCATGTCTAGGAGAAAATGTTTTTGTAAATAATCAATGAAAACAGACATATAGAATTACATACTGTTATCATATATTAGAAGGCTACTATTCAAAATTCTGCAGCAACAAATTCAATTTTTGTATAAAATTTTCTTTCAAAATAGATGGACAGAAACATGTGCTGGTATACAAGGTTTACCAAATTACTGGTGACTTTCCAGTTTTAGTGATGGAGAAAGACCCTAATTGTCTGCTGGGTACCAATTTAGACATGGGCAACTGGTTAGAACCACCTCTGGATGACTTCCTCAGCAGGGCTTCAACCCACACAGGTGAAAGGCAATGAATTCAGTGTTCCAGTGGCCTTATCCATGCACGCACAGAGGCCCTCATGTCAAAACAGGTATATTATAATGCAAGTATAATGTGACATACTCTCTAGCAGATTTAAAGAGATCTTCAACAACATTTGTCTTCTTTTTCTTTGGTCCAAGAACCTGCTGACCACTGAAAAATAGAGCATGCTTCCATTTATCCTTGTTTATTAATAAGCCAGTGTGATTCACAAACAAGACTTAGGGAGTCATTCTGAGACATAGACAACATACAGTTATCAGTGACACAGAACATTTATAGCTAATCAATATACTGTAAATCATTCTATATTTGCGTGGTCTTTATTTTGCGATTTCCCGCACCCTGAATTATTTCACTGATATATGAATTCGGGACGGTAGGGTCAGAAATTTACATTTGCGAAGGTTCTTATATTACCAAAATTCCAATTCAGTAAGTCGTGATTACATTAATGCCCGTTCTTCCGTGCCGTACCAAATTCATGTATGCAAAATGCATGGTCAAAATGCATGGTCTCCATAACGGTTATTTCGTATTAGTAATTGGTTATTTTATTCACACAAATTGTTTTTGTTCGACTGAAATTGACAGAAAAGAGCCTTTTAATCCTTCATTCAATTTACCGGCGACTATTCTTATTACATTTGATAGCTGAATAAATATTCAAAGTTTGTTACAGTCATTTCAAAAATAATTGTTACGTACAAGTATAAAATACAATGAATGCAATGGTGTGATAAATTATCAGCTAATCCCTATTGTTATCTAAACAAAATGTGTAAAAAAATTCAGGTTTGTCGAAAAGATAAAGTATGATATGGATTATTCCCTCAGGCAACACGCGCTTTGCTTGCGTGACACATGCAAAGTACATCAAGGAGATGCTCTCCGTAACTTGTTAAAAAAAACCCAAAGTTATCCTGTTATATATATTCCTGCCAGCTGCATATAAATCCAACCTCTAGACCTTAGTGTTAATTCTGACTTTAAGCAATATATTCTACATGAAATGTAGTTTCGAGGATTTTTATTATACTTATTCATACTAGACTGAAATAAATTGAAGTTCATTCAATAAACACTGTTTACAGGCAGCTGAACTTGACCGTATTTCGGACATTTTTTCGGATATGTCTGTATGTTATGGAAAGAAATTTACGTGGATTTATGAATTTGCGATGCACCCACGCGAAAAATTAAAACACAACGAATAATACCGATTTACAATAGGCCAGATTGAGAATGCTGATTTAGTGAAATATATGTCTACATTGGTCATTTATATCTAATTTATATCTTCATTTATTTTTTTTATTTTTTGCTTTAAAAAAACATGCAGCTCATTATAATCAATCTCAAGTCAGCTTTGATAATCCAGACCTTGTGTCATACAGAGTTAAGAGCGCCCTAGACCTTTATCCATTTGACCAGTTTTTCCCTTTACTATACTTAGGTTTCTAAGGATGCAAGATAAATGTAAAGCAACAATATACATACCTTCTTTCTGAGCCACCAGCATAGAATGCCTGACCTTCTTCATCACTTGAATCTTCACCATGTCCTTGCTGCATACTGCCTATGGTAGCAAACCTGAAACATACAGTCAACATTTCTAAACAAGCAATCAAAGTTTGACAAAGCTTTATGATGATCAAGTAGAAAATGTGGCCTCTAAAGTTAAAAAATAATTTTCTATGATTTGACCTGGTTTTTCATCTCATGTAACCCAGTTTTAAATTTGGCCTATATTTCACTGAGAAAAACAGTCTTACAAAGTAGAAAATGTGGCCTCTAGAGTGGTTATTAGTGTGTTCTCCCTATGATATGACCTACTGACTTTTTTGACTTAAAGTAAGCCAGTTTTACAGCTGCACTATACTCCGATAATCCAGTTTTGAACCTGACCTAGATTTCATAAAGAAAAATATTGACAATTTTTAATGAAGATCAAATGGAACATGTGGCCTCGAAAGTGATAAAGCACTTCTCTGATTTGATCTAGTATCCCAGTTTTGACCTCTAGTATCCCAGTTTTAAACTTGACATAGACTTCATAAACAACAACAACAAAATCTCTTAACATAATCGACATATACAGTACTTTCAAAACTGTTTTGCACAGCATGCATATAATAAATGTACGATTTCAAACCCTTAAATAAACTTCCATATTACATATATTTGATTGGACTTTTTTCTAAGCAGATGACAACAAATTATCAAAAATTTTCAAAGTTGACTACGATATTTTTGGCAGATATTTTTAACTTAAGTTTTTATATTCAGGGATCGAATTTAATTTTTTTTTCTACTAGCAATTTTTTACTAGTGCCATTTTTTCCACTAGCAAAATGGTGGGTTCCACTAGCAATTATTTATTGTTTATGTGCTAAACTTATTAAGTTGTTTTCTTGTATAAAAGTTTAAAGTTCAGCTCCGTTTTCCACTTTTTCACAGTTCGAACAGGCTGGGAGTTTCCGGTTTCGGAAGAATGAACCAAAGTACTCAATGATTCTTTGGACTTTTGGCTGGACTCGGAAGTTTTAGGTTCTTTCAGGTCACTGCCCTTGGTGTCGCTAGCATTTTCGGTCTTTGTTGGCCTTTTTCGCCCGAAGAAACTTTCTCCATTTTCGCAGTTGCGAATCACTGACCAAAATGAAAACAAATATCGTCTAGACGCTAAATTATACTTAGATATCCGATAATTACATTTGTATAAAGCGACAAGCGTCTACCAGCGGTCACGTGATTATCGGTAAAATAACTACCCGGCAAAGGAGTTTTTAAAGAGCAATGGATTCGTTGATTTTCAAACGTGATCGCGAAAATATTCAAGTGCCATGATTTCCTACACACATTCAGTGTGCGACATTAACTTTTTAACACCGTAGCCAATGGGGCTACGGACTTCCAATTTTTTGTAGCCCGACAGAATTTTTCGTAGCCCCACTAAATTTTCGCTCAAGAATGAACAAGACTTCATTCTAGTAATATTTAATTTCTTTCAATATACTGCTGTAAGTTGGTGAATATTGATATATTTCAGAAATTTGTATGAGTTTTTCAGAATTGATTTCAAAATCTGAAACAGTGTTCACAAAATTGTGCAGAAAGTCAAAGACACAGAGTCATGAAAAGAGATCTAAACAGCTTTGTAGACATGGTAGACAAGAAATAGCTTGGCAGTTGACTGACCAGGGGTCTTGCTAGGCCCATTATTTTTTTGGGAGAAGTCAATTATCCCTCAAACTGATTTAAGGAGAAGTGGGGAGACTTTAGGGAGAACTTGGAAGACTCCATTAATTTTTATATTTCTACCTCGACGCTGTGAATTGATTCAATGACCATTCATTTTCTTAATTACATCATTTTACCATACACATTTATACCCAGTCACCACTTGTGTGAACAGTTTCTCATTCGAATAAAACTGAAAGTAAACTGTGTCAAATCTAGAAATACATACCGGTATTCAAATCAATTCATCCATCAAAGTTAGTTTTACGAAGTTAATACTTTACATGTCGTTCTTTTACCATGGATACCAAATAATTGTGTCGATAATTCCAATTAATCGCATATGTAATTGACAATTCTTTAGAAAACGACTCGCACGTGTTGACAATTAAATGCTAAGTGTCAAAGACGTAACCGCGGCGCTGATTGGCCTATTACAATTGTCTCTGGTGAAACCGATAATTTGATTTGCTTTCACACTTCTCGCGAAAATCTCACAAGTACCTGATCGAAGTAGGCGGAGCTTAAATTATGCTATCGGCGAGTGTGTGTGTGTATTCAACGCACATTATGACATGGTGCAAATTGTCAAAAGATTAGCGGGTGAGCATCCAAAAAAAAATTCGGACGACTTGAATTCGCTTTGAGATTGGATTTGAGCGAAATTTGAAGCTTCAAAGCAACTATTTTGCTCCCACGTTTGCATTGATCTTTTTGGTAAATTTATTCCTCAGAATTTTTCATAGCCCGACGGGCTACGGTCTGCCGATTTTCTGTCGCCCGAGCCGAATTTTCATAGCCATTAGCGATCGGGCTACCGTTAATGTCGCACACTGCACATTTTTCATTCTTACTCGAATTTTGCGAGTTAGCGACAGCTAAATTCGATCCCTGATATTTAGGACATGACACTCAGATTCCATTACATTTAAATTACAATTTTGACATATTCTTTGATCCCTAGCTATACCACTATACCTTCAATTTTCGATAACTAAGCAATGTGAAGACTGCTGATACTGCGCTAATACAAGTACATGCTAAAATTTAGCTGCGCCTATATAAGTACACTTGCAGTAGAGTGGAAGTGTACCAAAAGTTTAAACCTGAAATTTGAAGTAAAAAGAGGAGATAATTCATGAAATACTTGTGCTACAGTAATAGTCCTTGTGTATTATGATGTGAGTGATGATGTTGAACAACCGTTTTAAATTTGAATCAAATTCTCTCTGTAATAACAGAGATACAGTGATAATGCATCAAAATTAACATTAAAATGATTAAATTCTAAGTAAAAGGGGGCATAATTCATGAAAACTTGGTGCCAGAGTTATGGCCCTTGTGTCACATGACGTTGGTAATAAGGTAACAACTACTTTAAGTTTGAATCAAAACCATTTAGTAACTAGAGCTACTTCTAGTCAACCATGCACCAAGACCTTAACTGCCTTATCAGACTTTCAATGCTTTGATTAGCAAACACAACTTTTAAGGGCCATAATTCCAAAGTGCCTGGGCCGATTTGGCTAGTTATCGAACTTGGCCGAGGACTTATTGGCAAACACATTTCGTTCAAGTTTGGTGAAATGTTCGACTTAAGAGTGTGGACAGGCTTTGTGACACATAGACAGGAGTAAATCAATATGTCTCCCACACCACTGTGTGGTGGGAGACATAATAACTGAGATACTAGACTCATCATAGAGTGAAACTGCACTAAAACTTTAACCTGAATTTCTAAGTAAAAAGGCGGGGATAATACATGAAATATTAGTGCAAGAGTTATGGCCCTTTTGTCATATGATGTAGAGTGATGATGTGGAACAACTATTTTAAGTTTAAATCAAATCCTCTCTATAATAACAGAGATATAGTGTAAGTGCAACTATTTTAAGTTTGAATCAAATCCATTTAGTAATAACCGAGATAGAGTGGAAGTGCATCAAAACTTTTAACCTGAAAATCTAAAAGGGGGGATAATTCATGAAATATTCATGTGAGAGTTATGGCCCTTATGCCATATGATGTGGGTGACAGCATGCCCACAGGATTTTTAAAAAGTGGGTACCTGTACCCACTACTTTTGGAAGTGGGTACAGGCTTAAAAAATCTGGGTACACTGAATTTTCCCAAAACATGAACATATGTACTGGTATGAAAACTAAAAGCAACAGATATTAGATAATGTTTACAGTATTTATTCAGTAAACTCAGTCATACTGTACTTATATAGGCCTAGCCTGTTTACTATATGCTGCTAAGGCATAAAGAACAGTATTTAACTATTACGAATGTCTAAGGCCTACCGTGGAAATACCTGTTTTCGGACCTCTAAGAAATATGCCAGGTTTATCTGCATTTAAATATTTTGTCAACATAATAAGGTTTAACAAACATGTAAAGTACTCATTCTCACATTTATTCCTGCTCCAGAAAAAAAGTCTGCATAACAGCATGCAGAATAAATTGCATTTTCCAAACCCATGTGAAACCAATATGGCGTCATAAACAAGTACCTGTTTTCGAACCACCAATGAAATTGCTTATAACAAAACATAAACTACAGTTAGGTTCAACATAGGTATTCAATATTGTCAGTGAAATGTTACTTGACTGTAAGCATTATGACTTTTGAAACAGTTTTGAGTTTATTCTTCAGTGTTAGGCTTGTTATGACAAGGGCAGTAAAAGGTGTCATTCAATCTGATAACTGAAGTGTTACAGCAGAATTTCAAGTGGGTCCAGTGTGGACAGTCTTCAACATCACATTTAGCCCACTTGACAAATACAAGAGATACACAGTTTTTCATTTCCTTTGGCTGGAATTGCTTGCATACACAGCACAAGTCATCTGCAGACATCTCCTCTTCAGCTGAAAGGTCAGACTCACTGTCACTAACTGGAATAATCTGGCATCCAGATGGACCTGGTCAAAAGATTAAACAAGATTTTACTTCTATCATATTTGAAAATAAAAGTATTCCCTTATATAAACCTATTTCAATAGTTAAATTATTGAGCATTTATATTTTTTCTATTAGTATTTATTTTTAATTAAGTTAAAAATTACATTTTATTGCTAACAATTTATACCTGGTTTTGTGATGAAGCTGCAGAGTCAATTTTTCTTTTCTTTCTTTCAACATGTTCAGACACAGAGGTACTTTACTTGTCATCCTTTTCTTTGGTTCTGAACTAGATGCACTCAGACTCTTTGACATTTTCTGCTTTTGCTTGTTAGGCTTTGACTTTTGAATTTCAGCTATTTCATTTACAATGTTATGATTTGTTATTTCCTTTCCAGCTACAACACCACTTATACCTTTATTGTGTTTTTTACTGTTATATGTCACCTTTTTTTTCTCCACAAACTCTTCTGCTGCTCTGAAGAATTCCCTACATGTGTTTTCATTTCCATGTTGGCAATTTGCAGTACTCTCTTGGGTTTCAGTGAGTTTCAGTTCATCTGAGTAAGGCTTTGATGGTGCAAACTGGTCATCGCTGATTGCACTTGGGTTGAAAGGGTATATGCCCGTCTTCTCAAATGCTGACCTCAAGTTTGAATTAGACAAGCCCTTGACATAAGATGAAGACCCAAGCGCTGCAACATTATACCGAGTGATTTTTGTCTCTGGGCATTCTCTGAGAAATTTATGGCACTCATAGTTATAAATCTTTTGCAACGGGCCAAAACAGCCAACATCAAGTGGCTGCAGTGCATGACTTGTGTGTGCTGGTAACACAAAGAGCAAAATGTTGTTGTGTTGTGCCCATTCAATAACTGGCATGTTGATGTGTGATCTGCAGTAAAAAGTAATAATGGTTGTTACATAAAATGCATTAAAAATGAAAAAAAAAGTTATTTCAAAATCTTATTAACAATCAACAAGTACACCATTTACTTTGAAGTCCAATTAACTTATTCAAACCATTATTAAAAAAGGTACATTAAATATTTATTTACCTGTGTCCATCAAAAATAAGTAGCAATGGCTGTTCCTTGTTTCCACGTTGTACATATTTGATGAAATGTTCCTGTAGATATTCAAGGAACACATCAGAGTTTGACCAACCGGAATCAGTAACTGTGCCACTAGAGCCCGGTGTTGATCCCTCAAGGAGTTCTTTCCTCATTCTTTGCCCTTTAAATACAAAGAATGGTGGGATTTGTGTGCCAAGAGCATTCCCACAGCCAAGTATTGTAGTTATAGAAGACCTTGTTGAGTTGATTGCTTCTGTTCTGGACATAGCTGTTACAATGTATGGCGGAGCATGCTCAGTTTGTACTCCTTTCTCATCAAAGTTATATATACACTCTGGTTTGTCCATCAGATCATTGCATTTCATGATAGTCTCCAGATTTTGGAAATACTCTGCAACAACTTCTACATTCAGAGACAAAGCACGGCAGTTACTCAGAGAACGTGGTTTCAATACTTTCAGGTTCCACCTGTCTTTGAATCCAGCAAACCACCTAATTGTTAATGGTTTATCTCTGCTTCTATGTTTTAAATGAACTGCATAGTTTGAAGCCTTGTCAACTATTTCTTGGACTGTATATCCATACCCTAGTTTAGCCATATCAGTTAAATGTTTCACAAACTCAGCTTCTTCTTCCACACTGAACAATGGTGGGGGTCCGGACTTAAATGTCTCTGGATCAACTCTACCCTTAACTCTGTCTCTCAAGGTGTTATGTGGCACAGCATACTGCCTTGCTGCAGTCTTCACCGGCATGCCCTTGTCCATGACAGCTTGGTAAGCATTTGTCAGTGCTGTTGGAGAATACAGGCGGTATGTAGCAGATGACTTAACAGGACAAACCTGAAATAAATAAGAACCAATAAGTTTTTAATCTGAAAACTAACCTTTTACTAAATCTAATCTTGAAAATGTATTAAAAAAATATAAGCGGACTACATTTTTTGAACTGGACTGTAGCAATGTAAAAATAACCTGGTCACATGACAGTCACGTGACTTTGAAAAGCAGACGAAGAGCATCCTCCCCCATACATAAATAAACTGATTTTATGTAAAATACTGAAATATTTTGGTTTTCTTGGCAACATAAATAAAGAAATAGTAAAAACTAACACTTTTGACTAACTTTTAAAACAACAAAGATATAAATACCTGTTTCTGACGCATATTTTATTTTGACAGCTACAGCGTGCAAAATGTAAACAAAGCACCTGCCTGAGATTGACGATGACATCATTCACGTGCCGGAAGTAAAATAAATCGCGAGGACATAAGCGGTTCGAAAACAGGTGGGGTTCGGAAACATGGAGATCGACGATAAATGCTTCAGCAGCCTTTTCTCTGGCTTAGGCATTTGCTTACAGTAGTACTCGATGACCATTCTGTTCTGCACATTATTAACAGTACGCCTGCAGGAACTAATGCTGTATGATGCCTATTTTGTAGTGAAAACCCAGCCTTTCATATGGCACTGAGGTCAATTTAATATTTCCACCCAGAATGAAGTTTTTCATGCTCGTCTGCCATTTTTGTTAGTGATGTATTTGGAGTAATCTAGATCGCGCAGATGTTTGCCGCTGGAAGCTTATTGGTTTTCTGTTCAAAAGCAAGCGTTTCCCGGGTTTTAGGTTAGCGGCCACCAATTTTTGAGCCGAATTCGTTTATTTGCCGGCCACAACAAATATGCGTTCCTGCACGCACGGCCATCGAAAAATTTGCGTGCACATTGTGTTTTCTGCGTGAAAAACGCACGATTCTGCGTGACTGGGCATGCTGGGTGATGATGAGGAATAACTTTTTTTAAGTTTAAAGCAAATCCATCAAGTAATTACAGAGATAAGGAGAAAAAAGAGAAAGTGTAAAAAAACTTTATCTAAGGTGGGGACTCGGAAAGACGATAACGCCGGGGTGAGTAGTATAGCTCTCCATATACTTCGTATAGTCGAGCTAAAAAGAGTTCACAGTTTTCACTGGTGTATCATTTAATTCATAAAGACAAACATCCCGACAAAATTTTCTGCACATCAAGTACAAAACATGGCCTCTAGAGTGCTCACAAGGTTACCTACAATTTTACCGAATGCCCTTGTTTTTGACCTATGGGATATCCAATCTAATATCTGACCCATATTTCAACAAAACAAACATTCTGACAAAGACTTATGATAACCAAGTAGAAAATGTGGCCTCTAGTTTTAATAAAATATTTTTTAACTTTAACCTTGTAGTGACTTAGTTTAAAATTTCTGGTAACCCAGTTTCAAACCTGACCTAGATTTCATAGACAAATGTTCTGACAAAGTTTTATGATGACAAGGTAGAACATCATTTAGCCTCTAGGTTGTTAACAAGATTTTACTATTACCAGTAACTGGCCTAGTGACCTAGTTATTGGCCCTAGATGACCAAGTAATGAACTTGAATGAGATTTTGTTGAGGGTCTGACCCAGTTCAAGAAGTTGGTGATAAATAAATGATATATTGAGTGCTTACAGTCAAACTGTTGATGTTGGATGACGTACAACTGACGCTGGACACAGTGCGTTCAAAACAGCTCACCTAGAGCACTTTGTGAGCTTAAAAGAGAAAGCTTTTTCTGGCCTAGAAACTGTTTAATACTTGTTGATCTTTTGTTTCGTTGAAAAAAAGCTGACTTCTTTGTTATTATCACTTTAACTAAATAAAAACTCTGCTGAACATCAACTACCTAGAGTTTGAACTTCCAGCAGTCTTTGATTTACGACTGCTGGCCTCCGGTTCCTGTACTGGGGCAGGGGTGGCTTGTTGCGGTACTGCTGACCCAACTACACCACCAGCAAGGTCATCATCATCATCAGGGTTTCCTTCATAGAAACTTCCCATTGCCAACTGCAACAAAGTTAACAATTGTAATGAAGTCATTGTTGTCACAGGTAACAAATATACTAAGGGTGTAACGATATATCAAAATTCACTGTACCAAATTTCATTAGTCTGGCAATACTCGTATCGTATCACAGGTCTGTTTCATGATACAGAAACAGTACAGCGAAAGGTAGAAACACTGAATGAAAACTTTCATACAATCAGTGTTAAAGATAGTAACTAAACAAATGTATCATTTATGACAGTTCCTTTAACTTTAAAGCAAAATTTCAAGTACTTCTCAATTGTAGGAACTTTGATTTTTTTAAATTCTGTCACATGAATGCTTACTTGTGGTACATTTTTGTACTCAATTTGTATCGCGATATGTACCGTATCATTGCACCTATATCCCGATATGTATTGTAGTATCGTGAGACTAGCATATCGTTACATCCCTATAATATACCACAATTAATTCTACAGCAACTGGCTGAATTAGGTCAGTTTTGTGTCAAGTTTGTATGTTCTAAATTTTCCTTCATGAGCTGAACAGCTACTTTATGTTTGAATCAAATCTATTTTGTAATCACAATGATTGAGTGAAAGTGTATCAAAACTTAAACCTGAAATGTTGAGTAAAGGGGGTCAGACTTCATTAAACATTGGTGCAATGATTATAATCCTTGATCATATGATGTGGGTGATGATGCGGAACAATAATTTTAAGTTCAGAGCAAACCCTTCCAGTAACAATAGAGATAACGTTAAAATGCATCAAAACTTTAACGAAGCTATCTACACAGACAAGGATGCTGACACAACAAAGGTGTGTAAGATATCTCCATGTTCCTGGAAAAGAATGAAAGAAGTTTAATGAAATTCTACCAATTGGTTAGTTTGCTATGTACAAATATGTGGATTTTTAAAGGGCAATAACTCTGAAGTTACAAAAGAGATCCTGACAAAATTGTGTGTGTATTACCACAAAAGTGACATTATGGTGATCTAAATTCAACTTATGTTTCATAGTTCTAGGTCAAATATATCACAAGTTATGAAGCAGAAATTGCCATATTTATAGTACAATATACCCTATATAGTTAACACTAGAAACTTCTAAGGGCCATAACTCTGGTGTTACTTGGGCAATCTGACTGAAACTTGACGGGCCGCATAACCTTATAGTGGTGAACATGTATATGAAGTTTTATTTAAATATTCCCAACCACTTCCAAGATATGGCTCTGGACAGCAATGCCAAAACTATGTCCCTCCGCCTTTGGCGGGGGATAAAAAAACAGCTATCAAATATATGCATGAACTTGCAGCATTTAGCATAGTTTGAAGTATTGCTTGATTGTTCACCAAACTTTATTCTGGGTGTTCATGAAGGAACAGACACATGAGAATAGATATGATTATGAATAGATCTCTCGGAGTCCCCCCAGATCTGTTTTGTTTTCAAATGTAATTTAACTATATCAATAATACTGCACTAATACACTTAGAATTAGTGATGTAATAAAGCTGTGACATCACCAATGGCGAGAAACAATCGATAATAAAAGTCAGTGGGTGACTTTCTTTGGGTACTGCGAAGTGCTCATGACATGACTTATCTCGTATTACAAAAGAACAAGCACAAGAAATTGAAAATAAATTTGCAATTCAGAAATTTCTTTTCGCCATTAAATCTTATGCTAGCAATCATGTCTGAAGGGTTGAAGTACATTGATTACGCTGATTTTAAATAGTCGTTGGTTGTGACTCTGTGGACGGACAATCAGGGGTGATAACTAGAGTCCGAATTGGTACTAATCTTCACCATACATGTTCTCTGTCCCATCAGAAATTTGGGGACTAATTTCATATAATGGGGGAGACTGTCAAAGTATCATGTTAAGTCACTGAAGAGTAGAATATGTGTCAGGCATCAGCTGGTTTGTTCAGTCAGTAATATAAGACACATTTATGTTGTAAACGCTAACACTTAGAGTCAGTGTACCCGGTTTCGCAAGCATTTCTTAAGAACACCTTCCTATTTAGCTAAAAATGATTAAATTTGAATTTACCTCTGTATGTTTTACTAAACACACTTATTTCGGTTTGAAACACGCTACTTTCACTTCCCACTACAATGACGTCAAACCTCTTAGTGTACTTGATTCGGATAACATATTTTGACCAGTTGTTGCATTTAAGTGTACCCGGTTTCGCACACCCTGCTATTTATAGAACTCAGTGAAGACAATGCAGTTACTCAACAGAAAAATATTAATTAACTTTTTAACCATTTATATAATTCAATTTAAACATGTATTTTCAAAGTGAAATTTAAAAGCAGTTATGAAAGTGAAAGCTAGGTACCAAACCCTGTTTTTACTTCTAAAAGCAGAAACGGCTAAAACAACTGAATACATGAAACAAAAATAAAACAATAGAAGCTGTTGAATCATAAAAGACCCCCACAAGTCTAATTATTCGATTAAGTTCTCTGTTTTAATAAAAACGTAAAGCAAACAATCAAGTTGAAGGCATTTTGCAGGTTGGGAGAACTTCAATAACTGTTGAAATATTTTTCATTTAGGTAAAGAAGTAGGTAAATACTTACCTGTATGATGGAATAGTGATTTTTCAATTTATTTTGCACCTTGTTGTTGTTTGCATAGTCATTATTTTCATGAAACTTAATATTTTCAGCTGACCTACTGGTCTCCATTGATACTGTTATTGTTTTCGTCTGCACTTACCAGAACGAGGCTCCAGTGGGGAAGGACCCATTGTGTCAAATAATGTTGGGAATAACCCAGTTTCGTGAAATAATAACAAAGAATTGTTGAATTAACAGCTTTTTTCTTGCAAAGTACATGAATTTACTGGGTGTGCGAAACCGCGTACAGTGCGAATCCGGGTACACTGACTCTACAGGTTTTCATACATTTATCTTGTATAGCGTAATGCAGATTTGTATATGTTGTAAACATTGTTCGAAATAAAATTATGTTTAAATTATGTTTAAACTAAATCATCCGAATTGTTTATGTCCGAATACTTTTTTCCTTTACAAATTATTACAGTACCCCACCCACTCATTCAAACAACACATGGTTGTTTGTCTGTTTTAGTCGAAATTTCTACAATAAACCATGTAACAACATTATCTGTGCATACTTCAAGGTTCCAGGCAGATGATTCTAAATAAAATCTTGCTCTATCTTGATCAACACCAGTGATCTTGATAAAATTTTCGATCATGTCTTGTTTTGCTTTGTCAGCCATGTTTGTCGCTTGCTTTCCGACACTTGCAGTATTTGTGCGGAGCGATAGCCTTTCATAGGTTACAATGTACTAATTCAGTTCCCTCGACAATTAAATCTTGAGACACCATTTTCAGTACTTTAAATAATTTGTGTGAGTGTGTGTAGATCGTTTCCGCTTTTAATGTAGCGCTGAACTCTTCTGTACTGTATCGTTGTCATCGCATGTTGCTTAGCCCGTTGTACTTTTACACTATTGCTTATAAATTCTATACATTCAAAGTCAATTTTGGTATGAGGGAAGTTGTTTTTCTAATATTAATAGAATCTCCCCGATGTTTCAATAAATGATACAAAAGCTTTTACAAACTCTTCTTTAGCAGAGTCTGATGCATCCTCAATTTCCCCCACAAGTGTTGACAGGGATACATTGCTGCAATTAAGATTAAACCTATAGAGAATGTCATCCACTGTTCTTTCGAGGATATCTCTCTGAGTACTATAGTTTGGACATCTGAAGACATAGTGTTCCACTGTTTCCGGAGTGTTACAATGGTCACACATTTTTGATGAGTTTTTGTCGATCTTTGACCAGTGATTTTTCAACCTGCTATGACCACACAACAGTTGATTTATTAAAGAGAATTTTTTTCTGTCTTCTTCACCTATGCACTTTCTAAATCCTACTCTGCTAAAAATGTCTTGAATTCTGTCTGTTTTGTCTGATAATGTGTAATTATAGTTCCATTTTTTAATCACTTTTTCTTTCATGACATTCACTGCTTCCCTTGCATCCATCATTCCAGCCTCCTCTTCTGCATCAGATATGCCCATTTGCGTTGCTGCTAATTTCGCCTGTTTATCTGCTAGCTCATTACCCATAAGGTTTTTATGTCCTGGAATCCAATGTACTTCTATTTGGTTTTCCCCCTCTTCAGTTTTAGATAAGTGTCTTTTTATGTTAGAGATAGTTTCAATTTTATTTGTTGGTACTTCCTTACAAAATACAGACAGGATAGCTGCCTGACAGTCAGTAAATATATGAATCTTTCTTTGAATAACAGTTTTCACCTCAGCTAAAATATTCCAGTGCAATTTCTAAACCAACTATTTCTCCATCGTAGTTGTTGCTGTTTTTACTAACTCCTCTATTCAGTAAAATAGGTGTTGAATAGTATCCTTCCAAATAAACTGCTGCTCCTGCTCCCGTGGGTCCAGGATTTCCTAGTGCAGAGCCATCAGTGAATGCCAGTATGGTTTTGTCATCACAAGAATCTATGACTGATCTAATATTTTCAACTTGCATTTCTTTATCATGTTAAAATTCATATGTATGTACATGTTCTCTTCTTCTAGACAATCCATAGTTTTCTCTGTTGTATTCAAATTCTTTACACATACATTTCTTTGAGTTCCAAAGACCTTCTGTAAATTTTGACCTGCCAGTCTTCATTATTTAGTGTTTTGCAGAAGTCTATGCACTGGCTATGAAAAAAATTGCCAACTCACTTTCCCTTAGTAATGGACCTTTAAAGTCACTTGTTACTCATCGATGTGGGTTCAGTCTCGACAATGATATTGTCTCCTGTGTTGTCTCCTGTGTTAAAGAGGTAAATTTGTTTGGCGTAACTATATATTTTAGACTGAACTCTCATTTTCATGTCTCGATTAAATATATAAAAAAGCATATCGGCAAGTAAATGTACTAGAACGCAGTGGGTGAAATATATGTAAATCAAGTAAACTTAATATACACTACTCTTTTATCATAAAAACAAGGATAATATCCACCAAGAAAAGCCATGTTCCAAACACCCAGCTTCCCCATACCTTAACTCAGCACGCAGACGCACACACGACCAACACACATTCACACAAAACAAACACACTAGGACAAAACGAACAAATACATTTAACCAGTTGGACATCGCCTGGGAATAGTCAGCGACAAAAAAACACCATTGGGGAAGCTTTAACCGGTTTATGATGTATCTAACCTCACTCTTACCCCTACCACGTTCCAAAGTCATAAGGTAGTTATCCCCGATAGGTGAAACCCTAACATACTCAATGGCAAAGGAAAGCATGTTATGTAAAACACAAAAATGCTCTTGTATACGTATATAAGCAATGAACGCATGTACTCAGTGCCTTGGCACTGTTGGCAGCAGACAGAGCAACAAGGGAAACATAATTAAGGGCCCGACGAAACAGGCCAGAAGACAGAAATCATAATGGCTCAGTCCCGGTAGGAACCTACCTTTTATAGAGTCCCCTACCTGTTCCGTCAGACACAATCAAAGAGGAAAGCGTAGCGTTAAACTGTAAAGGGGCTGAATACCAAGCATGCGATGTGCCTCAAAACAGTTGGGCCAGAACTTCTTTTAATTAAACGATTAATAACTTAACTAAACACAGTTGGAAAATTGCCATGACTCTAAATCTTACGAATTTTGTAAACCACATCCCCATAAAATATCGGGGTTTGATATACTTTCTTACAGAAGTGTCTTTAAATTACTGTTATATCTTAAAATCAAATCTGAATTACGATAGTAAAATTTAGCAAAGAATTTACGTTGTTTGTAATATCGGTAGCATAGCTGAAGAAGCTTATTTGTAATATATTGATATCGTTCATTGAAATCATCAACATGACTACACGCTCTTGCAAATCGAATTATTTGAGAAATATATATCCTATAAGATGTTGCCTGGAGTACATCCCCATCTAAATGGGGGTGGGGTTTATAATACTGAAATTAAATCATCCCTCTTGTCATAAATTTTGGTATGTATAGAACTATCATAAATAGAGAGATGTAAATCTAGAAATGAAGCAGTAGTATCCGAATTGTTAGTGTTATTTATCTGGAACTCCCAGGGATAAATAGTACCCACCATCTGAGCAAAAAACGGATTATCCATGTTAAGTATATCATCCAGATAGCGTGATATATTATTAAATGCATTAATATTGTCTGTCTGCGTATCTGGAGGAAGGCTCAATATAAAATCTCTTTCATAACATTACAAAAAAAACAACAAATCTTCGACAAGGGGTGCACATTTTGTTCCCATGGGAATACCAATTACCTGTCTGAAAACTGCATCCCAAAACCTGACGTAAATATTGTTCCATAAAAGGTTTTACAAACTTCGTCACAGGTCCTCATAGTATATTATTTAAAAATGCAACTAGTAAAATGCTTTATCTAAGTTGCAAGGGGGATATGTAGCAATTTACCTGGCATTAGGGCAGTAAGTTTTTCATTTATTAAATTAAGTGGTTAAGTGGTATACAAAGCCGAAAACGTATGTACTGACTGATTGAAGACATTCGTGATTCTATACTTATCCAAGATTTCGCCAGATTTTTTACCGACCAAAATAAGTGTTTACCTGAAACTGTATAATTTCATTAAACGCCTATTTTGATACAATGATATATTCAATGGCGTTGTACTTAATAATAATTATTATTATTATTATAACAATATTAATAATGACAATAACAATAACAACAGCCTTATTGTAACAAACAGTCAAGACCGCATTCCTCCCTTTGAGGTCATTTTACCCTTATTGCGAATACCAGTGCTTAAAGCATCACATGGTACGCCCAGACGAGCAGCATATAGAGGTTCACCTCCCCCCCCCCCCCCCCCCCGGTTAATGGTGCCATCATATACTATTTAAGAAAGAAATACTACACACTACCCTACCCATAGAGCCTTACCGACAAGTGCGTTTAATTAAGCAAACCTTGGAAATATGAATGTTGAAATGTAAAACCTTTTACAAAAATTTAAGAACTATCACCTGCTGTTTTCGCATAATAAACAGTTATCAAAAAATTTAACACAATGCCGCGGCGTTTCTGAAGTACAGTGTCTTAAGATTTTTTTTTTTGAATGTGCAAGTGATTTACTTTTGCGTAGTTCTAACGCCAGGCAGTTTATTCCAAAGTTTTGGACCAGTAGTACAGAAACTTCTATCATTGAATGTTTTGCACTTGTTGTATGGAACAACATAACGACATTCAGAATTTTCAGACGAGCTCAAACCTAGTCTGACTACTAGAAATATACTCTGTAAGCAATTCTGTTAAATACAGATTTCTGTGAAATGCTAGTGTGACAGCTATACATGAAAGAAAGTATCTTGAACTCAATTCTTGCTTTCACCGGCAACCAATGTAAGTCATACATTGCGAGTTTAGAACTGTCAAATTTCCTCCTGTTAAGGACAAGTTTTGCGCACATGTTTTGAATACATTGCATTTTACGCACCTCAGTTAGCTACACCATACAGTATGACATTGCAATAATCCAGATGTGAAATAATTAGAGACAAAACTAAAATTTCAGCGGCTGCTTTTGTTAAGTATTTTCGGATGTTCTTAATTCGTAGGTAATTCAACATGGCTGTACGACATTTGCGATTTACATGGTCTTTAAAGTTCAAGGTTTCGTCAAGAAATGCACCGATATATCTAATTGTGCTTTCACGTTTGACATCATCACCAGCAATGTTAATAGAATTTGTTAAACATTTGTTCAATTGAGGTCTGCTACCAAACATAATAAATTCAGTTTTGGAAGTGTTCATTTTCAGTTTGTTTCTATTCATCCAGTCATTGCTTAACACTGCGCACCTTTCAAGGACTCCAATCGCTTGTGATTCTACGGAAACAGATGTAGGATGTACCAGAGTATTCGTATACTTCATCAAAATATCTTTTCATGAAATGATAATAACTTTGTTGTGGTAAAAGAGCTTGAATTAGCGATAATACGAGCTTTTCAGAGATCAATCAAAACTAAATAAGTCCCAGAGCTTGATTTGTGATTGGAACGGACAGAGCTGTCACTTTTCCTGTTGCGCCAAGAAAACTGGACTGCTTTAACCATGTTCAACGTTTTGTCTCCGCTGTATTTATACAAAGGTGTTACATGTACTGCATGGATTTTTGTTGTTGTTATTTTGTTTCTTGTTTAGCTTCAGCTCATTATTTTGCCAATTCATATTTCTAAGTGTTTATACATTGATCTGTTCTGTTGCTATAGTCATGCTAGATGACAAATACTTGCTTAAGAATCATGTGATAGTTAAAACTTTTGCATTTTTTGCATGTTTGTGCTTATTTTTCTGTATATTACAGTACGCATTGAAATTATATAATGCTATATTTGAATATGTTATAGGTATAAACAGATCGAGGACTGATGTCTTAATTCATGGCTAGGCTACATTCTAGATGCTAATGTTTCTTGAAAACAACGACAAAAACTAATGTTGTATCATGTGGTAAATGAATGTAGGATACTATACCAAACATGTAGAATGAACGAAAGGCAGGTGTACAACTGCACATGCTGAACATCATTTCTAAAAAGATTCATTTTGACTCTCGGTCAAATACATTTCAAGATTCGTGCAACACAAATGTTTTAGAACCTCTTGCTGAGTAAAATACTAAACAAAAACAACCAAGGTGCATAACTTAATATGCTGAATAATATTACTATACGAATACATGACTGTAGGTCAAATACATTTTCAGAAAATTTTGCGACACAAACGTTTAGGCCCTCTAATATATTTTGGGACGAAATCAAGGGCCATAACTCTGCTCAGATTGAATAAAATTCCAATCAAACCCAGGGGCACGACCTCACATGCAGAATAACATTCCTAAACTAGGTCACAGACCTTATGAGATACGTGCGACATAAATATTTATGTCCTTTATCCATATTTTTGACTAAGTCAAAGTTCTAACGGAAATGTGCATGGATTTTTCATATTAGAATAGATCATTATACATGTAATTAATATCAGCCAGCGACATTGTAACAATTGTCGTTGAGATGTTCTCACAGGTTATCGTTGAGACATGATTTTCTCTGTTAGAAATTAATCCTTTTTTCAGCTTTATAACTCTCAGAATGGTACTATTTATAGGGATATACAATGAACACCAGTTCCGAAACTCTCTGTTCAGGTCAGTAACTGCTTTACCACTGGAATTGCAACTTGGCCGAATCATGTGGACCAGATAATTGTACGGAATTCCGTTAGGGCCGTCGCCTTTGAATTACGATGGTGAAAACGCGATAGTTTATCGCATTATCATCATCGTACTATCGTATTATCGCAGTTTCGATATCGTAGTATCGCGTTATCATCATCGTGTTGTCGCGTTTTCGTTATCATAGTTTCGTGATTTCGCGTTTTCATCATCGTACTACTTTAGTATCGAATATCGCGTTTGAGATCAACACATTCAAAGGCGATGGCCCTAACGGAATTCCGTATAATTGTCATCCTTACTTTTCGAAGAAGAGTCCACATGAAATTCATATCTTTTTAAGTGAAATACTAGTATTTCGTAAATCTTAAAACAGTGGTATTATTCCTTTAGACTGAAAACAGGCCAATCTTACCAGTATCTTCGAGAAGGACAAAACGTGTGACACAAGGAACTATAGTCCTGTATCACTAACTTAAGTGATTTGTCAACGTCTTGAAAGAAACGTTATTGAAGGCATTATAAAACACTTAAGCAGGTGTAAATTATTATCGAACAAACAATGGGGTTTTAGGAAAAATAGAAACACCATTTCCCAGTTATCAACTTGATTAAATGTTGGACAGAAGCTCTGTACAATGATGTACAATATATTTGGATTTTCATAATGCCTTTGATAGTGTGTCCACATCGTAGATGTTCACAAAAAAGTGAAAGATACGGAATCTTGGGAACTCTTGTTCAATCGTTGGGAAATTTTTTGACTCACGGAAACAGCGGGTTGAAGTTCTTCAGAGTGGAATGGTGCTATATCTGGTATATCACAAGACTCTATCTTAGGGCCAATACTTTTTATATTGTTCATAAATTACTTATCGGACGAGGTGGGTTCTACATGCCAGGTATTCACGGATGACAGTAAATTGTACAAATATATTGAAACAGATATAGAACAAAATGATCTGTAAGATGATATATTTAAACTCTGCCAAAGGAGCAAAGGCAGGTTGTTCAAATTTAATAATAATATAGAATATAAAGTTGAATGCTATGGGAGAAAGTCCTTTCATTATGAGTACCAAATGTATGATGAAAATTACAATTTCTTCTGAAAACTCGAAAATAACCTAGGAATATTGTTCTCAGTGACACTGTTGATAAAGCCAAAAGGTTAATCTAGATTATGGAAATTTAGTGTATTATCCCGTTACCAGGAAAAATAAGCAGACTTTCTACCTCAGATGGGTGGTCTTCTGTCCTGTGAACGACTGGAAGAAATGGATTAATTTGATGATGTGGACATGAACAAGTTTTCACTACTTTTTCTACACAAAAACATCTTCAAAGTCAAAATTCGAAGCTAGTTTAAATAATACCACGTGCAAGAGAATCACAGAGACTGCGCTCAATTTCACACAGAACAGCCCATGTATGGAATAATAATTCAGAATGTAATTTTGAAAAATGCAATTAATGCGAAAATTGTGCTTGGTTTTAAAACCAGACTAGATAATTTCTGGCCATATAAAGTTTTGACGAACCTGAGTTTACTGATTGTTGTAATACAGAACGGACCGGCGGCAATTCTTGCATGCAGAAGCTGAAGGGGAGATAAAAGTCTACACAAGGATTTCCTTAGGTAGGTAGATAGAGATTCACATGTATAATTACGCTCCTTTACCAGCGTTGAGTAACTTCACACAGATATGGAAATGTATTGTAATATTAGACCGATGCGTGGGAGAGTAATATATAATATAACCATGGAGCATAAACTTGTTTGGTAAGTCAGCATCTTTGATGTGTAAATGTAATTAGGATAGGGATTCTTTTAGTGATTTGAAGTTTCAAGTTTCAAAATACCGTTATTTTCACTTCCTTTGGTAAAACAAACGCAAAAGTGGACACAGTGAATAATTTCTCGAAAATCCACGTTAGATTAGAACTATTTAACATCAAATAAAGTCTGGATGAACCAAATGTTTATGTATACAATAACACATGTATACAATGTCCATCTGTTTATTCGCAGGAATAATCTCGGATTTAATTATATCATATTGGTCAAGAGTGAAGGTCAAGCCAAAACAAAATGGCCAAAATGGTCAGTACGAAATACATATAAAGTTGAAAGATAAGAACAGAGCACAGACTGGAATTGCTACATATACGTAATACAGATCGGTAAGTAACTGGCTATATTTCTTATAGTTATTGATAATATAACTGAAATACCTGCTTGCTATTTGTTTTGTTTTTGGTTTTGTAACATATGTATGATATCAGACTATATGATTAAAAATAGAATAAAAATATGGAACAATACCAAGCGCTAAAACTGCCCTGAACGACATGTCTGTATTTTTTCTGTATTGATGATCTTTTCAATTGCTGAAGGTAATCACTAAGAATGTACTTGTTATGTATTGCATGCTCTCATGGATTCGTTAGGATATTTCATCATGAAAAATTGCCATCTCTTAGTTCAATAAGAAAGTAGTGACGCTGAAAGTGAGGTAAATGTAACGTAGCGAGATTAGCGGCATTTACGTAAAGTTTGGTAATCTTTCCAATATCTGAGCGAATTTACATTTGTAAAGATGCACGTGCAAAGTGGGGTTTCCACAAACATTCGCGAAGAAAGCGTGGACGAATATTAATTCCCATTGTGGTTTCTTGTTCTTAGCTGGAGACATCATACTACACAAATACTTGCGGATATCCTGTCGATGTTTTATATACATATACTGACTTTTAATAGGAATACCATGAAATGCAGCCTCGGCGTTAGATGTTTTAAGAATTTTACTGGAAGGATGCTTTAATTAAACAGCTTTTAGTTCATTGATTGTGCTCGTCATTGAAACGTTGATGCACGTTATCATATACATGTACCAATAAACTTCAATTCTTCATTAATTTTGCTCGTCATTGATGTTGATGCACGTTATCATATACATGTACCAATAAATTTCAATTCTCTTGCACTCTATCTAAACTACTTTTGATAAAAATCAACTGAGTAGGTCTATGCCTTTTTAAAACGTGTGTGTAGGTGGGGAAGGAGGTGGGGGTTGGGAGGGCATCACCCGTTACAAAGACTTTTTTTAAGAAATGAACTAGACTACATGTGTGTAAGTATATTTATAGTCACGAGAAAATAATCTCGTTTTTCTGAAAATGCCGCTTGTGTGAAGACATAGGTGGTAGACATTTCCCTCGTACCCAAAAAATAAGATTTTACGGATTGATAAAAACTTGCTTTTTCGCATACAAAAATGAAATTATTTGATATCACAAAACAACTGTCAAACGTTTTAACCTCTTTTTTTTCTAAAAACACAAAAAACAAAAACAAAACAAAAGACAACACATACACACATATCTAAAAATACATAAAAAGAGAAATGGTTCGCCCAATTTTCCGTATCAGTCTTACCAGATATTTCAATTCTAGACCATCTGGCATAATGGACGCACCGGGATTCCGGAAGTATGGCCGTGAAATGGTGGACTATATTGCTGATTACCTGGAAGAGATCAGAGACCGGCCTGTTGTGCACAGAGTCGAACCTGGGTACCTGAAGGTAATTTGATTTAATTATATTTCATTAATATATGTACACAGAAACAGAATGGAACAATTACGGATTTTGTTTAAAGCAAAAGGATCGGACCAGTATTGATGGCGGCCCTTTCCAAACAATAACAAAATGTTTTGTGTTTCCAAAGCATATGGAACCTAGTACGTACATGCAGTTCATAAGCAATATTTATATGCGCTGAACAGAATGATTCCAATAAAATTTATATTTAAAAGATTTTACTAAAGTAAGAGAATAAATAGTTTATAATGATGGTTAATTGTCTATTGAATATATAAATATGATTTTCCACGAAAAGGGTATTCTGAAGCAGCTGAAGAGGACGAAACTTGGCATCCCCTTCTAATGTCAACAAAAGAAATTTTGCTATACATTACATGGATTATATTTTTTGTGGTAGTTGGTTATGGATTGGACGTCTGGCTCCCAGCCCGCAGGACGCCCAGGTGCTGCTGTCTCAGCAGTATATGTTCAAAATAAAGGACACACTAACACAATTTTTCTGCAGTGAAATTACGTGACAAATTATCCTGATTTTTTTTTTATATTTATCATACAGTTTTTCTTTGTCAGAAATTAATACCGGACGAAGCACCAGAGAAACCAGAAGAATTTTCTAAAGTTATGAAAGACATAGAGAAGGTCATAATGCCTGGGGTATGTTGTTCTGATTTTATTTTACTTCTACATTCACTGTAAATAAAAGTCCTGATTGTTGCCTACTGATGTATTTCTTGAAATAGGAATTACTATAGAATTTGCACAAGTAGTGAATTAAATGGAAATTTAACCCTTAGCCGGCTAAATTTCTAAAATGGACTGGTTCATCATTCAGTTTGGGCAGTACCATTTCGTATTTGAAGGGTTGTTCAATGAAAATTTACCGACTGATCTTGGTCTGCACTGGTCGGCAAAGGCAGAATAATAAAGATTAATACATAATGACAAAAGAGTTAATCCGCAAATGAAATATTGAAAATAGATTAAACATTACTGGAAGTGCACTTAATTTAAGGGGACACTTGGATTGATCTATCAGTATTAACATATCAAAATTTCAATAATATCAAATTACGCAAAAATATGATTTTATTCGTTTTATTGTCAAAGCCTGTTTTTTTAAAAAATCACAAAATTACTTATGAAAGATGCGTTTTTAGAAGATGAATATACAATCTTCTGAAATAAGGAAGTGTATATTTTGATTTTCTACTAGGAAATATTTAAATTTCATACATATATTGACTGCTCTTTTAGAATGGGGCAATTTTTGTTTTTGTTGTCATTTCTGCCTTCATAACATTTTTCGCTAGTTTGTTCTAGAGATGTTTTATTGTATTTTTGTGACTTTTCAAGGAAACTTTGAGTTTCTTGGTTAAAATATTTTGTTTAGGTTCACTTTTTTCTTAAAAACTTTAAGAGCCACAGCTTTGAAACACTTCACACTTCACAGGTGACTATGTAGGCCAAGAACCACAACTCTGATATGAATTGTCAGAATTATGGCCCTTGTACTTAAAAATCTGAACAATAACTCTTTTCTTACATATTGCCAATCACTTGCAGATGAGCGATGGCCCTGCAGACGGTGTTCTGTTAAATTACTGGAGTTTTGTTCAGTATAGATAATCATGTTATTCTCAACAAGAGCTCGTCGAACACGAAATGCCCCCCTTTATGCATTCAGTAATTGCACAAGGAACAGAAATTATATGCTCACGGTAAACAAAAGTTCCACCATTCTGGTTTAATATGACCTTGACCTTTAACCTATTAACCTAACAAGAGATTACAGAGTGATCTTGGCGCTACCACTGAGCCATTTTTGAATGTTCCAAATTTCAAGACTAGCTCAAGGTCAAAATTTCATTTTGTTACAAAACAATGTGTATGTGGTCCAAATTTGAAAGCTGTGGCTTGAGAAATGTGAAAGCAGGTCACTAGATCAATTTCAAGGTCAAAGTTCATTTCGGTAGACAGAACTATGCATGTGCTTCACTATGCATGTGGTCCATATGACCCCTGGGGCGGGGCCATATTTGACCCTAGAGGGATAATTTGAAATACTTGATAGAGAACGACTAAATGAGGCTACATTACAAAATATCAAAGCCATAGTGTTTGTGGTTCGGACAAGAAGATTTTCAAAGTTTTTCTCTATATAAGTCTATGTAAACCATGTGACCCCCCAAGGCGAAGCCATATTTGACCCTTGGGGAATAATTTGAACAATCTTAGTAGAGGACCACTGGATTATGTCATATACAAAATATCAAAGCCCTAGGCCCTGTGGTTTTGGACAAGAGGTTTTTCAAAGTTTTTTCCTATATAAGTCTATATAAACCATGTGACCCCCAGGGTGGGGCCGTATTGACCCCAGGAAAATAATTTGAACAATGTTAGTAGATGACCACTAGATTTTGCTACATACCAAATATCAAAGCCCTAGGCCTATGGTTTTGGACAAGAAGATCAGAAACCGTTTTACTGTTCCTGGTCAATGTGACCTTGACCTTTGACCTAATCACCTCAAAATCAACAGGGGTCATCTGCTGGTCATGGCCGACCTAACTATCAATTTTCCTGACACTAGACCCAAGAGTTCTTGAGTTATTGCCTGGAAACCATTTTATTGTTCCTGGTCACTGTGACCTTGACCTTTGACATACTGACCTTAAAATCAATAGGGGTCATCTGCTGGTCATGACCAACCTCCCTATCAACTTTCGTGACCCTAGACCTAAGCATTCTTGAGTTATCATCCGGAAACCGTTTTACTGTTCAGGGTCACTCTGACCTTGACCTTTGACATACTGACCTTAAAATCAATAGGGGTCATCTGCTGGTCATGACCAACCTCCCTATCAACTTTCGTGACCCTAGACCTAAGCATTCTTGAGTTATCATCCGGAAACCGTTTTACTGTTCAGGGTCACTCTGACCTTGACCTTTAACATACTGACCTTAAAATCAATAGGGATCATCTGCTGGTCATTACCAACCTCCCTATCAACTTTCATGATCCTAGGCCCAAGTCTTTTTGAATTATCATCCGGAAACCGTTTTACTATTCAGGGTCACTGTGACCTTGACCTTTGACATACAGACCTCAAAATCAATAGGGGTCATCTGCTGGTGATGACCAACCTCCCTATCAACTTTCATGATCCTAGGCCCAAGTGTTCTTGAGTTATCATCCGGAAACGGATTGGTCTACATTCCGACCGACCGACCGACAGACCGACCGACCGACATCTGCAAAACAATATACCCCTCCTTCTTTGAAGGGGGGCATAATAAAACGAACAAGAACACCAGCTTATAGATAGTGCAGGCAAATTCACTGGGTGAAAGATATTTCCAGCTTCTACTGAAACAAACAAAGTTTATATTCCAGATTACTCATTGGCACAGTCCTTATTTTCACGGTTACTATGCAGCGGGTAACTCTTTCCCCTCTATACTTGGAGACATGCTGTCCGATGCTATTGGATGCATTGGATTCTCATGGGTAATTGCTCTTTGATAATCTAGGAACATTTTAAACGGAATATGCACTTCTGATCACATTTTGACAGGTTATCCTACAGCTTTGAAAACAATACTAATTAACGAAGCAGTTGGCAATGTTGGTTCAGTATTAACTTCGTTCTCCAAACTTGATATTTACAGAATTCCCCGTGACAAATGGTAATTGTATTCGTTTAAAAAACAGATTAGAATCTATATGTCTGAAAATCTCACCGTGTCTAATTAGCAACGCCGAAGTGCGACAATAACATGTCATTTGCATGAGGATAATTTGTGCCAGAGTTTAGATACGACGAGGGCGTTTGCTAGTGTTTAAATATCCAAGCATCTAACGATGAACAGTGATAAATTAAAGAAAGCATTGTTTATATTCATTCTTACATGATCAATAAAACATGATGATGTTAAAACATGATGATATAACTTATGCCAAGATTCTTTCATCCAAATAATAATGAAGGCCTTTTTAGTTTTACGTCATAATTGACGTCATAAAGTTCTCTAACCGGTCAGCTCGTCAACTGTTCTTTACGTTAATTAAAAAGAATACAACGTTACAGCGCTATACTTCTTTCTTTGCTTAACTCACTGACAAACACAATTGAGCCATGTTATTTAATTGAATCTTATCTCGATTTGGTATATGATTACTCAAACTTATGTAAACAATAGTATTATTATTAAATACAATCCGTTCAAGATATAGAGAAAGATCTATTGTTGTTTTATCATGCACCGGGTGTCAGTCTGTCACCACGATGAGTCTTCCCTGCAAACAAACGTACTGACCAGGCGTTTCTTTTCCAGTAAAAAGCGGTACTAAAATTTGCAGACACACTTTTTCGCACTGAAGATTACAAGAAGTCAGTTATAATTTCAGTTGCTGTGAGTTAAAATAACTTACAGACAAAGGATAGTTTTAAATATTAAACATTCAAAGTATGGAAGAAAAACGCCACTTTGGCGTTCGAGAGGCGCTCAGCTTACATATGAACATTTTTACAAACACGTAATTTTCAATGATCTCTATTTCATTCCAACAAATATTCGATTTGAGATTCACTACAATAATAAAATATTATGAGGGGTTGACTCCACCTTGACCGTAACTCTGTCTGAAATGGCTCGAATTTTTGTTATTTAATTGACGTCAAAAATCCGAATGACGTGCAACTTCTCAGATGAATGAATTCCTGTACAATTTCTGCCATCATGTTTGCGCATGTTAAAATGAAAATAAACAACGCTTTTACCACTGTTGAAAGTATAGACGTAAGAAATAATGTAGAAAAAAACTCGGCGTAAATCCCCCATGGTTAAATACCTGCGCATTTAAACTTTCGACCATGGTATATCAGACTATGCTATTTTGAAATATACTGTACACCTTTTGTTCTGTTCAATCATATGTTTCATTACGTTACCAGGCGGCGAGTCCAGCGTGTACGGAGCTAGAGATGATCACCACAGATTGGCTTGGAAAGATGATTGCACTTCCGGAACAGTTTCTGCATTGCGGGAGAGGCAAAGGGGGCGGCGTCATACAGGTACGCGCTCACCTATTTTTAGAGCTGCCAAATTAACATTACTACATAATTGTTAAATGACCCCGGCAGACTTTGAAAATTCGGTTATTAGTGTACATCTAATCTTATCTATAAGAAAATGTATACTTTATCTGTATTTCTTTGTTGGTTAATTACAAAGCCGGATATGATTGGAATGTCTTTTAACACATTTAAATGCCGTTTATCTGAAAGATGCTTCTTTTTGATTTGATGACTTACAATTTTTTTAAAAATATTGCAGACGACAGCCAGTGAGACAGTTTTCCTATGTCTGTTGGCAGCTAGAACGAAAATGGTAACAAAACTGAGAGCCCAGAACCCGGAGTTAGACGAATTGACAATCATATCCAAGCTAGTTGGATACACGTCAGATCAGGTTACTGTTAACCTACAACATGGATTAAAGATATATAATATTAAATCATAGATGGGGATAATTCATATTTCGTATTTGCCACCAACGTTAAACTTAGTCTAAAGTACCCAAGTCTATTGATACTTATTTCTAAACTCAAGCATTGGATTGGCTTCTTCTATTACGGCAATGTTGCATTCTGTGACTGTCGTCCAGTCTTGAGTTATAGTCCTGAAAATCTTTTCTTTAGGATATTGAGAGGATACAAAACCGGAATAACTTGCTAACTTATTTTTTGATGACCGACTTAATTCAGAGCTCAACTGTTATACAAGGTATGAACATAAACGTTTTTTTCCTCATAGGCGAACTCGTCAGTTCACAGATCCGGCCTTCTTGGTTCCGTTACCATGGTGAAGTTACAGAGCGACGAGAAGTTTAGTCTTCATGGTGATATTCTAAGAAAACAAATTGAAAAGGACAAAGCTGAAGGCAAAATACCGTTCTTCGTAAGTTGTCTTAATTTGAAAAGTCATAGCAGACGGCAACTTCGTCTTTCAAAAAAAAGGCAGGCTACTGCATATGAAACTGAAATTTTATTAAGCATTGCGAGATAAATACTTTTCGGGTCAACTTTTGAGCTAAACTGTCCCAAACTGCCCCACACTTCCCTCTCCAGTATGTACGTTATCCGAATATCCGAAAGTCTATTCCAGATACAAAACCGTATTAATCTATTTCTAATAGCTAGAGGAGACCAGTCGGATGCAATTTACGTGCTTTGATTTTCAGATGTGTGCGTCGCTTGGAACTACGGGATCATGTGCATTTGACAACTTGGAGGAAATTGGGCCAATCTGTAAGATTTAGTCTATCGAGAACGCTTACAATCTTCGGGTATTCGAAGTGAAGACAGTGGTACACACTATTAAAGCGAATGTGTATGATTACATAGCGTACTATTTAAAAAGAAATGAAAGGGTCTATAATTCGATAACAAAACTTTACCAGAAATCTACTTTCTGCGATCAAATATACCTAGATTGCTAAGAATATTTGCATGAATCTTCAGCTTGCAGTTTATGATGGCTCAGTAAAAGTCTAGCAGTATGAATTTGCTATAGACAAAGTTATAGCGAATTGAATATATGCATTTCTTAAAAGGCAAGAAAAGCCTGACAATAAAATTTTATATGAAATCAAGGCTTTCATAACGCTGAAAGAATTTTTAAAATCGGACCAATATTGAAAAAGATATGACAGTTTGAAATTTAAGAAAATGGCTGATCATGGAGGTAGCCATTTGAGTGTGTTTATGACGTCATTTACACACTGCTGGATTCCTTATTTAGCAAATAACCTTTAAAACAAATTAATTTCATATGTTTCTTGAGTATAAGATTTAAAAATGGTGATTTCTTTGATTACAGCTAGAAAAAGTAGAAATACAGTTCAAATATACATCTAGAAAATTAATAAATCTGCCATTTTGTATTGTGTTGCCATGGAAACAAAATGACCGCCATTTTAATAAAATATTCAAATGCTTTCTTGTTTTTAAGCCGATTCTGAAAATTCTTTCACCTCTTTAAATGATATAAGACACCCTAGTAGACGGAATTAATATAAGAACAACATTGCCTTTCCCTTTAAGTCTAAGTCTAAGAATTCAAACGGTGTTGAATATGGGTGCATGTCATAACACCATATTTTAGTATATAGACTGAGATAAAAAATGAAATATGATCAGTTTGGATTTTAACGTGACAGATGTGGTAATATTATTTGGCATTAATCATTCATAGGAAGATCACTTTCTTTTTAAATCAGAATGTTTAGTCTTACCGTAAATTATATTATTTTTGCATTATGCACTTTATACACTTGAACGATACAAACGCATTCCAAGTCAAGTAAAAATTATTTAAAGTCGGATATCACAACTTTAAATAAATTTTACAGGCGCAAGGCAGTCAAGAATTTCGTACAAATAGTTTTAATACAGACAGGAAGCATAATATAATCTTATAATATCCAGGTAAAGACAACGACATCTGGTTGCATATAGACGCAGCCTATGCCGGGAGTGCTTTCGTCTGCCCAGAGTTCCGACATTACATGAAAGGTGTTGAGGTAATGCAGTTCATAAATATTTTAGTCGTTTTAATAATTATTCAGTGATTAATGGAAGTATTTAAACTATAAAGTTACTTAAACTTTTAATCATTTTAAGATAATAATATATCTTTTTAGTGCCAAGAGATGGCATTCGTATTTAAAGGGATACACATGTAAATTTGGAGGAAAATTAAAACCCTTAAAGTCTTGTAGAGACGACGCTGACATGCTTATTGAAATCAATATATAGCTTTGACGATTTAGGTGATTTACTAACCTGATCTGCGTATGCCGGGCTACGAAAACACCTAAAAATTGCAACAAAATGTCACTTTTACACTTTCTCTTTTATAGTCCACATTTTTACCACAAAAATGCCAAATAATAAGAATTTGATAATCAGATTCTTGATTGGTCGATTTGCCACTTGTTTTCGCGACTTCACATGTAGTTACATAGCGACTGCCACAGCAAGATTTAATTTGACAAAACAGTCTTAAATTAGGTAAATAAAACAGCATAAGATAAGATAAGATATCATTTATTATAGTGACGTATGTATCGTATACGTATGTACATTTACAAGCACAGTTAATTATAGCAACTTTAACACCCGGCCGGATGGAACAATAAATTGTAAGCAAGTATATAATGAAATTTGGCATATTATACAATATGATAATGGTAGCTATGTGCATGCATGTAACAGGCTAAAACATTGTGGACTTCACATTAGATCATACTGATATTAGACATTTCTAACGTAAACGTAAATCGGAAACGGATTACTGAATCCGTAAATGTTATTTGCAAAAAATGGTCTAAGGGAAATACTATTGCATTACTATTGGATGAAATTGTCTCCCCTAGACCACAAATTAGCCTAAAATTTTACGGATTCAGTATTCCGTTTCGTAATTACGCTTACGTTAGAAAGGTCTAGTAAGACATTAGCGGTATACATAAAATTATTCATGTATACAAATTACATACAGCAGGCACCTGAACTAAGAAACTTGAGAGCTATACATAGAAATATAACGTTTTAGGTATGCTCTTAGTAAATATTTTGCAACTTTTCGAGCATGATTGTTTAACAAAAGTTCCATTTTGTTCTCTTCATTCAAAGCTGAAACGTTTGTATTGTTCAGAATATCAACAAATATTGAAGTGCGAACAGTTCAAAAGAACGTGCATCTCATTCTCTACACAGTTTCCAGTACAAAATTTATACAGTCTATCATCGGTAGCTTCTCCCAAGCCAGTCTCAATATGTACTGGCAAAATACCGTATCTGACTTGTGACAATATAGGGCATTCTCTTCTTAAATTTAAACGAACGAATTCTTCAGTCCCAAACTCCGTTTTGAAAATTCGGTAAGTCCTTAATTTTGCGACATTCTGTACTTGCTGTGACCATAACTGTTTATAATGCAGAGAAATACTGGATTCAGCTACTTTTACATTGGCAATTTATTGTTAAAATACTAGTAGTTTATTAATCCAATATCAGTCATAACCGATTTGATATCGGAGCACCAGAATAAATAAACCATGGCTCTATTTCCCGAAAAGATACCTGTGTATTCCTTTAAGAGATGTCACTACAAATACATGGAGTTTCTGTATAAGGCCGTTTGGAAGGTGTCTCTTTCTGTAAAAGTTTAATGTTTGGAAGCTAGCTCTTGCAGTTAGAGAGTTCTTTTTTTAAACAGACAGCAACTGAGCTAGCAGTGTTTTAAAGCTAGCTCTGTAGGCAAAAGTGCTAGCACTTTATCGGAGAGATAGCCTGAGACAATTCAGTGCTAGCAGTAATTTTTGAAAGAAAGAGAAGAAAAGGGAACGTTACGAGAAGGGGAAAAACAACTCGTCCCAATGCAAGTCAAATTAAGAACCAATCAGGAATGTTCAAAATAATTAGCTTCCGCACGCCTCATGGCGTAGGGAGCGGTTTCCAATTTAAAGAATAAAAAAAAATGAGCAAGCGTTAAAAGATACAGAATGTAGCATATTAAGACAAAGCGATACAGATACGTTTGATTTAAGGGCTAGCATTTTGGCGTAACAATATATATCACTTTAAATTAGAGAGAGGGCACTTTTGCTAAATTTAAGAGCTATATGTGTAATTTAAAGAGTCATCTTTATATTAAAGTGAGCTCTCAGTCGAAGCCTGACTGATTATCTCATTATCGTGTATTGCTATGCCTATAACAAAGAAAGACATCTCTGTAGAAAAAGAGCTATCAGTAATAGATGTTTGTGTACAGCTATCTCTCAAACTATTAATATATATCGCTAAAAACGATGTAATCACTGAATAAATAGTAAAACGGTTTGGCATACATATTAAAGAACGTTATATTTAAAACTTTAAAAGTTCGACCAATTAATTAGTACGGGAATGACTTTCAGTTAGATTGAAGAAATCTTCCGGTTAATTAATCTCAGCTTCTAAACTAAACTCAATTATGCTTCATTTATTGTGTTTATAAAATATAAACGAGTTTTCGAACGCATGCATGAAAGAGAAATGAACTTCTGAAATTGCGTAATATTGCTTTATATGTATTCTACTAGCCTTTGCTTTATATTTTAGTTTGCACAAACATTTACAATAAATCCGCACAAATGGATGTTGATTTCTTTCGATTTGTCAGTTTTGTGGTGAGAATTGTTTTTATTTTGTTATCCTCTGTAAGCATGTTTTTACATATAATTTCACTTAGAACTTTGACTTCCTCCTCGTTATCCTCTGACATTTCAACGTCTACGACTTCCTCTTCATTATAAACTGTAGACATTTTTTTTATATTTCCATTTCAACGACTTTCTCCTCATTATCCTCTGAAAACATGTCTCATATATTTCCACTTGAACAACGTCCTCCTTATTATCTTCTATAAGCATGTTTTATATATTTCATCTTCGACGACATTCTCCTCATTATCTTCTGTATGCATGCTTTTATATTTCTACTTCAACGACTTTCTCTTCATTATCTTCTGAAAGCCCCTATTTTTAACTTGTTTTCTGTCTGTCTCGTATTATGTTTTGCGCGCATGTTGCCTTGTTTGTTGTTGGCGTTTCTTTTCTCTGTCTCCCCACTACCGCCTATTATTCCCACCCTCTCGCATTTGCAACCGTCTCCTTTTAGTATGAGTGTGTTTCGTGCCAACCATAATCTTGGCCGCCGGCTGTCATTGGGTTGTGCCCCACTGTTGTTTTTCCTGCTTTTATGAGTGTATGTATGTGTCTTGGGCTGTGCCCCGTTGTGTTGTTTTTTTCTTACTTGTCTGTTTGTTTATCTGTGTATGTTAGTTGTGTGTGTGTTTGTCTTGTGTACGTGCGTGTCTGTGCTGTGTATGGAGACTGCGTTTAAGGAACGTAGCTTTCCCTATTGGATTTTCATCCTTCCTTTCTTCACTTTCCTCAAATACAAGACCCTTTTATCTGCCCCTTGCCTCCCAGCGTCCCCTCCCACTTATTGTATTTTGCATATAATTTAAATAAAATGTAATTGTAATTAGATTTTTGAAGCAACCCGTCTACAATATTTTTTTCCGTAAGAGTATCTTTTTGTTATGGGCATACTTTGCGATGCATGGCTCTATGGCTGTGTTTGGGTTGCTCTGTGCTTCTGGAAAATCTACCCTTACCTTTTATCTTTTACATATTTCCACTTCAACGACTTTCTCCCCATTATCTTCTGTAAGCATGTTTTAACCTAGTCTGCTATTATTCTTCTTGGTTTGCATTTTTGCTTCCAAAGGATCTTTTACAGATTTTATTAACTATCACAAAAGCAATCTTTAAGTGCCGTGGTCGGCTGTAAAAAGTCTCTCCGTTCTTGGATTCAGTGTTGCTATATTTTCTGGTCCTTTGGGCTCATGGAGTCCATTCAACATATGTCAGAGTTCCGATTAAGCCGGTGCTAGGGGAAGTGAGAGGTGTTGCACATTCAAATACCTCTCATGAACAGACTCAATCAAACCGAGTCTGCTATTATTCTTCTTGGTTGCAGTCTTTGCTTCTAAAGGATTTTTTACAGATTTTATTATATATTTCCACTTTAACGACTTTCTCCTCATAATCCTCTGGAAGCATGCTTTATATATGTCCACTTCAAAAACTTCCTCCTACTGTGCTTTTTTAAACCCGGTGATTGTATTTACTAGTTAAAGGATTGGCGATGGGGATTCAAATGTTTATCCGGACTTTTTCTTTCATTTCAATTTATCATGTATTAATGTAAATAACACTCAAACAACTTACAAAATACCCATTATAGAAGCAGAATGATAACAAAAGTTAAAGCAAGCGTGTCAATGATGTTACGATATGCTTACGTATTAGACAGCTGGTTTTGTTGTAACAAAGATAAAAACGGTTGAAAGTTTTAGAATAAAAACGCCGACGCATACATGATATGACCAAATACAGTGCATAACTAAATGAGAATACCACCAAGATTAAGAATATATTTAGTTGTATTAAGTTATCGTTATGTTACAGGATTCAAGACAGTTCACTTTTAGTGGACGCCTTCAATGTGGATCCGATATACCTGCGACATGAAAACGAAGGCAACGTGCCCGACTACCGAGTAAGTTCGATTCTTGTATCGTGTTTGTGTTTGTTTCCGGTTTTTGACAGTCAAACCTGAGACACAGACCACACGAGAACACAGGCCGCTTGATCGTTAAGACAAAATTATTTTCACTATCTATTTAACTCAGCATCTTTCTGACCGTGAAGCATTCCAGTCATGGTAACTTCGACATGTCCTCTTCAGATTTTAACGTTGCTCTGAATTAGAAGTTACAGTTATAATAAAATTTTACATTTTACATAACTTTGCTAAATAAAATGTTTTTACACCTAATGACTTTCCATTGTTGTTGCATCGTTCTTCTCTTGTCTCTTCACAGACAGTCGCTTTCATTTATTATTATTATTATTATTATTATTATACCAGATTTATATAGCGCCTTTTTCATGATTAAACGTTCAAAGGCGCTTTACATAGCGCTAACGCAGCCACATAGGGCGCAAAATTCATCCTCTTCTAGTTCAGACACAGAGTGATCTGACCAGAGGGAGCCCCCAGAACAAATAGGGAGACATTCTTTTCAGATACAGGCCTGTCCGGCTAATTTAGCCTAGCTCTTTGCTAAGGCAGTCTTGTTCTTTAACGCGCCCGGTGTATAGCACCGATACAAGCGAAGCTGTTTTTCCTGGAAAAAAACAAGTACATAGTAACAAGTAATCATAACAATCGGGTGACTGAATTTAAGGCTTGTTTTGAAAAAATCAAGTTTTTAGTATATTTGTATGGTTGTCAAACTTGCGTTTTTTTCCCTTCAGCACTGGCAGATACCTCTAGGTCGGCGTTTCCGGTCCCTAAAGCTTTGGTTTATGCTTCGATCATATGGTGTTGAAGGCGTTCAGAAATATATTCGACATGTACGTATAGCTTCTACAACGATAAAAACAAACCTCCATATAGAGACTTTTGAATGAAATTTGTAACATGTAACAAACTACAATACCTTAAGGTAAAAAACTATAGTAATATTATAAAACATACTTTCAAGTAAATTTTATCGTCTCTGCATACTTTGTATTGCAAAAAATGTCTACCTTGATATTAAGATATTGTAAAACTCTAAGAAAATAGGCAACAGTAATCCGTAAATATTGCAATACATTTGTATCTATTCGTCCTCCACCTCTGATTCATGTGGGGAAGTTGGCAGTTACTTGCGGAGAACAGGTTTGTACTGGTACAGAATCCATGAACACTGGTTAGGTTAACTGCCCACCGTTACATGACTGAAATTCTGTTGTAAAACACAAAACAAACAAACAAATTTGTATCTAGTATTACATTTAGGTCATCTCAAATTTATCTATGTTAAGCATCCTCGAACTGATAAGTTTACAATATAACGCCAGTGATGACATACAGAACGTGCTGATAATCACATTGGTCATTCCCATACTTTACAGTCAGTACATTTAGTTTGAAGCTATTTGATATTTTAACTTACAATTGCTTAAATTGCATAACATTATTTGGTATGTCTATTAATAATGCGCGTGCCAAAAATAGGGGCTTGCACGAAGTCACATTTTTCAAACGATTTTGTCCGAGTCTTGCGTGCAATTTGTTAACGTCTACAGCGTTAAAACCTACATTATATATAATTATTACTTGTCAAAAATCGTGCGCAGGTGGGATGACTAATTAGCGATTCAAAGAGATTCTTGAAAATTTCAGATGTTATATCATTAAATCATATACGGTTAAATTTACTTTATTTTTCATACTAACTCGGCTTTTAAAAAACATAATATTGCTTGGACCAAATTAATATCCCAAGTGAAAATTTCTCTCTGCATCACTTGAAAAATTTGTGTGTGCTAAACTGGTTTAGCTGCCAGTTCTTATCAACACACTGTGTATCAAAATTCTAAGTATGAAGTAACGACATAATGTTATAAAGAATAAAAAGTAGTTGAAGAAATATATAAAGTCGCCAATGCCGAATAACTAGCATACATAACATTATAAATATAGCGTGCAGTACCGTTGTGCTTTAGAAACAAAGAGTATCTCAGTAAATTAGAAAGTGTGATTTTATGTCACCCCAAAACGAGAAATCGACCATGAAATTACACAGAATAGTAAAGAATAAGTTCGGTCTGAGTGAAAAATCAAATATGAGAAGAATAAGATCGTATTCTTCATAAGTGTAAAAATATGGTTCCATATATAGCGCTAAGGTATACCTCTTGCAGGTATCTTGTTTTTTATTGTAAATTAAAAAACAACAACAACAACAAACACTTCGGTAACAATAATTGTTCCTTTCATTTTAGCACTGTGAGTTGGCCCATGAATTTGAGCAGATGGTTGTTGATGATGGGAGATTTGAAATCGTCACAGAAGTTATAATGGGACTAGTCTGTTTCAGAGTAAAAGTAACTACAAATCTTATATATTTAAGAGCGAAGCTTAGAAGAAAATTAATATGAGCCGCGCCATGAGAAAAACCAACCAAAAAGTGCATTTGCGACCAGCATGGATCCAGACCAGCCTGCGCTTCCGCGCAGTCTGGTCAGGACCCATGCTGTTCGCTAACAGTTTCTCTAATCGCAATAAGCTTTGAAAGCGAACAGCATGTATTCTGATTAGACTGCGCGGATGCGCAGGCTTGTCTGGATCCATGCTTGTCGCATACGCACTATGTTGGTTTTCTCATGGCGTGGCTCAGTTATGTTGAGAGATCAGGAGAATAAATTTGTCAATTAAGGGATCGGGGAAATTGATATGTTAAGGGTCCGGGAGAATAGATTTGTTAAGGGATCGGAAGAATTAATATGTTGAGGGATCGAGGTACATGCTCAACTGAAAACTTTAATTTTTGCATATGCTTTGTTCTGGTTGTTAGTGAACATGTAATTTCTCAATTTCTCATGATTTATTAGCTCGTTCATTCGAAGAACAAGGAGGACTATAGTACTCGCCCTGGCGTCGGCGTCGTCGTTGCATTCAGGTTAAAGTTTTATGGCAAGCTTTTCAGTTTCACTATATCTTTTTAACTACTGTCCCTATTTATAATAATTCATGGAAAATTGGTGCAAGAGTTATGCACCTTGTGTCATGTGATATGGGTGATAAGGTGGAACAACTATTTTATGTCCGATTCAAATCCATTTAGTAATAACTGAGATAGAGTGAAAGTGCATCAAAACTTTAACCTGAAATTCTAAGTAAAAGGGGGATAATTTATTAAACATTGGTACCGGAGTTATGGGCCTTGTGTCACATGATGTTGGAGATGATGTGGAAAAACTACTTTCAATTTGAATCAAATCCGTTTAGAAATAACTGAGATAGAGTGAAAGTGCATCAAAACTTTAACCTGAAATTCTAAGTAAAAAGTGGGAATGATTCATGAAATATTGATGTGTGAGTTATGGCCCTTGTGCCATATGGGTGATGATGAGGAATAACTATTTTAAGTTTAAAGCAAATCACGTCGTGGTGAGTATAGCTCTCCATATACATCGCATAGTCGAGCTAAAAAAGAAAGCACTATTCATTTTTTATGGCGCATGTATGGCGCCATATATAGCACGTCGTCATGACGTCACCGTAGACGGCTGGCGCCTAATGGTCAGAGACCACCAGTTCAAAAAAGTACAGGGAACTTACTGGGAATGAGGTAAGTGTATACCTGGGAATAAGGTAACGTCTGTGCGTTCTGATTGGTCAGTCATGTAAACAAACCCAGGAAGTGATTATTTTTTTCAAAATTGATATCTTTTCACTGCATTTACAGTATTTTATTATACATTTTGACAAAATTTGCTACATTTTATGTGTATTGAAAAAAAGTTTTATCGAACGAATTTCTCCCGCCATGTCAATGATGTAAACAGGGGGTCAGCTCATTCACACGAAAATTACTTAAATAAAGTATCACTAATCATATGTTTTTCGTCCGATATTTTGGTAGAACTAAGATAGTTCTTGAAAAACTTGTAATTAGATATACATGTTTCGATGTATGGAAGGCCGTACACGCCATAATGTTACAATATAAGTCTGTGGGAAAACAATTGGTGGTCTCTAACCTAATAATCGATTCAGAGTGTAATAACGTTCGGATATAATATTTCGATTCTGGAAAGCTTTTATATAAAATAGTAGATAAAAAATGTTGTAGCACTCTTTCTTGACGCCAGTGTGGCGCCAAAAAATATGTCGGCATGACGTCAACATTATTGTGTATTAACAGAAATTTGTATGTTTTTTTCTTACATGAAAGTCAGTTTTATTATGCTGCTTACATTTGCTAGGGTGACAACATATTAAGCGAGAAGTTGCTTGAAGAAATTGTAGCAGACGGTCGCGTTTACTTGATTCCAGCCATTGCACGTGACATCTACTTCCTGCGGTTAGCCGTCTGCTCTGAACGCACAACGTCCGAGGACATCAGATACTCGTTCGCAGTTATTAAATCCTGCACAGATAGGATGATTAGGAATCGTTCGCCGACGGTGGATCCAAAACACAAACCGACAATTGACATCGACATTTCACCCAAACGGCTGCACACGACGTCGGAATGTGACCTTCAAAATGTCTGCGAAAATATGAATGGGTTCAGCCTTAATGGTCACAGCATGGACGATACTGTTGGGAAATAAGAATAGATGCTGTTGATATAAAAATATGACTAATTAACGGCAAGAGGTGCTGCATGGGTTTTGTGTTTTGATTCTATGCCTTATTTATTTATGATATATTTACAAAAGTAAATTGTTCCTTGTTTGACATTGTGCGTGATCTGTGATACAACGATTGAGATGTGCATCACTGCGAAGGGGCGAACATGAGTATACTCCTATCCTATACAATAGGGTTATTATAACAGTAGCTCGATCTGGGATGCTGTATTCGGCTCGGATGGATTTTTGCTAGATCGGATCTTACGAGACGCGTAGTGTGATCCGACCTTGAGAGCCGAATACAAAATCCCAGATCGAACTACTGTTATAATGACCCTTTTCTTTTATATACCTCTACCTTTTTGTTTGTTGTTTACCTTCAATGTTTAACGATATTAAAATGGAACTAAATGGAGCTTTTATGTGCGCTATTTATAGAACTGTGTCTGGTCATGCATACAAATGAAAGTAGCCCTGCAGGTACAATACGGAATTTAAAAGCCGATTTTTTTTACAGAATTTATATATAGGTATATGATAAATTCAGATGCGGCACCGGAACAAAGAAAGATGTTAAAATGCGAGAAATGCAATATAATGTAAAACCTAAAGCGTGAGGGTAGAGAGGTGTGGACGGAAGGGCGTACTTCAGTTGAAAAATATCATCTGCTTGAGATAATAGATCTATCTATTTTATAAAGCAAGCACATCCGAACGATTGATCTCTTTATATTGATATCTTTATGAAGATGTTGCTTATCAGACCACTCCTTTCCGTGTACCAGATTTAAACTAGAAGATGCTTTTGTAGAAAAGCTTATGTCTCCTCCAGTGCACAGTCGTATAGGCAAGAAGTCGATAGGGGACAGGAGCGAAAGTCAAAGAGACTCTGATGGTTGGCTGCAATAGGGATCACCTACATGGTATATCCATTTCAACATTCTGGGCCCTGTGGTTCTCAAGTTTTGAACTGGAAACGGTTTCCATGTTCAAGCCCTTGTGACCTTGACCTTTGATCGAGTGACCCCAAAATCAGCAGAGGCCATCTACTCTGTATGCGCAATCATCCTATCAAGATTCAACATTCTGGGTCGAGTGGTTCTCAAGTTATATGTTCAGGCTCCTGTGACATTGACTTAAGCTCAAGTGACCCCAAAAACGACAAGGGTCATCTTCTCTTTAAGTCCTATCATCCTGTGAAATTTGAAGGGTCTGGGTCAAATGATTCTCAAGTTATTGATCGAAAATTAAGTGTGAGGGACGGATGGCCCCTGTGACCTTGACCTTTGATGGAGTGACACCAAACACTATAGGGTCATCTACTCTGTAAGTCTTATCCACCTGTTCTCGAGTTACTGACCGGAAATGGATTTCCATGTTCTGTCCGCTGTGGCCTTGACCTTTAATAGAGTGACCCCAAATCAACAGGGATCATTTGCTCTGCATGTCAAATCAACCTATTTTGGGTAAAGTGGTTCTCAAACGGCCATATTCTTTTCCAGATGAAAATCAGTTCCACAGCTCTTGACTCACACAAGCAAACTAAAGATGATAAACCTGTGTACAAAGTTTTAAAGCTGTAGCTCTTATAGATTTTAATGAAGGTGGACCTAAACAAAAATTTCAATCAAGAAACTCCACTTTTTCTAAGTACAAGAAGGGCCACAATCCAGCCAAAATGCATATCCAAGTTATGGTTCTTGGCCTGCTAAATAACCTAATGATTGATAAACAAGTGTGCAAAGCCGCAAAGCCGTAGTTCTTATAATTATTGAGAAAAGGCGGACCTAAACAGAAAATTCTAACCAAACGCCAACGCCGACGTCGACGACACAAGAGACGACAATTTACCTTGTAGATTCTATTTTATACAAAAATCAGACAAGTTTAAAAGTCATAAAAAGATTTATACATATAAAACAAGTAGGTATTGTGCTATTTAATTGACCTGTCAAAACATGTTCCCGGCTTTCATGTTAATCTTATATAGGCTCGAACAGAATATAATAAAAGCCGGGTCCATTTTTTGACAGGTCAAATAAATTGGACAATATTACTTACGCATGCAAAATTGTCGTCTTTAGCATAACTAGGAAACAGGTTTTGGCCAAAATCTTACCATGTTAGTTGCAGAAATTCTGGCACTTTCAAAAAGTGTATTTCGTATGTCATTCAAGTACTACATTGATCTCATTCTCAACTGGCAGTATAGTAGTCGCAACTTGACCGCGATGGTTGACCTTAGGCTGATTATTCATATCGATTATCATTGTAGAACTATGGGGTGCTTAGGGTAGCCGTCAATTTTAAATTTATGAATGCAAAGAGCTGAAGTGTTTTACGTACACCCCTTTCGATAATAGGTTGTATCTAATTATGTATTATGATACAAAGGTCAACCATCGGGGTCAAGTTGCGTCCACTATACAAAATGGGCACGAACATTTCGTGCAAAATTGACTCAAGAAAAGAAACCGTTAGTTACACAACGCATACTAGTGGTTAGATTTGTGCACAAACTGCTTTCTACAAGTAAGTGACTTCTAGGCTTTGTATTAGACTTTTTCGGCGTAAACTTATAAACCATAAATATTATGTCATATGTACTTTAGTCAGAACCGGGGTTTTTCGTAAGATAACAGTGAATAACAGGTCTAGGATTTCATTGTTTTTACAGACATTTTGTAAATGTAATCCATAAATTTTAAAGTGTTTGAAACCACACCTCGTGTAAATTTTTATTTTGGAAATTTTACCTGACAGACCCGTACAATATTTATAGCATATAATTATATATACGGAACTGTTCAGAAGAAGTAAAAAATACTTTCTATAAAGGTCACTTTGTTCGGGTATATGTATTTTGTCTTACAACACATGTACTTCGACTGACGGACTAAAGTCTATATTATAGAATATATCAAACTTCTTTTTCAAACATATTTCTTCTCTAAATTTGTTTTTGTTGTACGTGTGTCTATCATATTTATCTGGATACTTCGGGAAAGGAAAAATAGTTAACAGGTTAAGGATATTCCTCAAATTGAAATTAGAAATTCATGTGAAAAATCAGAATCCTCGAAACAGCTTTGGAAATGCAAGGGCACAAAAAATAAATGATAAAAGTTGAAATGATATATACATGTGTCTGTAGGTAAATTTGCGAGCATGAAAGCTACGCTGAACCTTATCTCTACAGTGCATTGAAAGAAAATGAGTGAACATTTTCGGTTCATTTTGATATCGTATGCAACTCAAACTGCTACAAAATATGTATTTTCAAATCAAAGAAATGCCAAAATAATGCATACGAGCGTTACTTTTTCAAGAAAATGTCGTTAAACACTAGTAGTATTAGAATTACCGAAGCGAGCTCAATCTGACCCCCCTGGCCCCTTGTCCCTATTCTATAAGTGCACTTTAACCTTACCCTAAACTTAAAATGCTAACTTGCTACCCTTGATACCCTGAAAATCTTTTAAATCTTTAGTTAAACCGAATGAAAACCTTTGGTTTAACCAAAAAAAGATTTAGTCTTTGGTCCGGACTGACCCCTTGCCCCTATTCTAAAAAATCCAATGCCGGACAATTTAAAAAATAAGAAAAAAACAGGTTTTCAGGTTGCTTTAACTTGACAAAACCTTACCAATTAACAAAAATGAGAACAAAATCTAAAATATATTAAAAATAATTAACTATAAAATGTACCTCCTGTAATATTACTTCCGAATTTCTTATTTATATACTAACTATTATACCGCAGTTAAACAGACGATTCATTATCACATTCCTTTTATCAGCTGTTATTTGCAATAATCAATAAAGCGGCACCGGTGCATTAAACCAATATTTGTTTAAAGTTGTTGATATTGATAAACTTGAAAATGACACCGGTGTTGACAAATAGTTTTTGTTCAAACAGTTTATTGAGAATTACGCTGTAATTCATAAAAAATTTTAAAAACATTAAACGTATAGATTATATCTTTGTAATTTGATGACGCAAAACGTTTACAAATGGTATTATAAGTTAAACAGACGATTTATTGCATTCCTTTTAAGATAAACATTTATGTCGGTTTTTTTTTAAACATCTGATTGAGAATTACGCTGTAATCCATTTGCACTTAATGACCTTAGTATAGAACGTTTCGCAGACGACATATGTGTCAGTTTTTGTTGAAACAGTTTATTGAGAATTACGCTGTAATTCATGAAGGAATGTTAAAACCATTAAACGTATAGATTATAGCTTTGTAATTTGGTGACACACGGTGTGTTTACAATCAATATTATAAGTTAAACAGACGATTTATTGTATTCCTTTTAAGATAAACATATATCGAGGAGTTGTTTATACAACATATTTGATCTTATTTTGAAGTAGTAAGTATATTATCAGGGTACACATAGTAATTAAAACTTTTAATTAAGCTTTTAATTAAGCTTTTAATCCAATAATCTGTTTCTATCATAGGATACAGATTCATCCGATATGTAGAATCTGATGTAACTATCCACCAAAAGCGAAAATGTTACTTCTGTAAATGCTGAATCGTTATAAGGATGAATATCAATCGCCGACCCTTGTGTTAAATAAATTTTAATTTTTTTTTTATAAATAGATACTAACTGATCAGTGTCAAAGTCCTCAGCTGTTATATTTACATTATCAGATATATTCATTATAAACGGGGTTGAAATGGCACTCCACCACCTAAATATAAAATGTGATATTGGGCTTTTAATCGGTTTATCCGGTTCACCTATGGGCCTGGCCCCCGTTAATAAAATATTAATATCTATTATATAAATTCCAGTTTTTTTAACTTTAAACACACCCTTCAAAATCACATCTTGTCTAAGTAATTCATATTCTTGGTTTGTGTTTATAAAATCTTTATAATCTACAATAATTCCAGGTTTAAATTTAAATGTATTTAAATAGTTCAGACCGGCCAGATCTTCATATGTTGAATATATCCAGGCACCACCACGGTTAAAATACTTTTTCATTTTTACATAATCATAAAAACTTTTATTATAGTATTCAAAGAGAAACACTTCATGTTTTACTTTTTCTATTTCTTTTTCCAATTCTTCTTTTATTTTTTTGTCTTTCTTTTTAAGTTTAAGAATTATTTCAGCTAAATCATCAACTCGTTTTGTTGTAGCAACTTCAGAAGCAGATAAATTGTCAACAACACCTTTTGTTCTAGCTAATTGTGTTTCTTGTTTTAAGAAAACATTTTTTACTTTTGTAATTTCTTCAGCATTAGTGGTAATTTCTTCAACATTAGCGGTTATTGCTTTAGTATTAGCAGTAATTACTTGGGTATTAGCAGTGATTGATTCTCCTTGTTTATCTGATATTTTAACTACAGAGTCCAAATCATTTATTATTTTTTTAATTTTATCATTAATTTTATCATTAATTATCTTAATTGCTTCAGTATTAGCAGTAATTAACTCTCCTTGTTTAACTGATTTTTCAACTACAAAGTCCAGATCATTTATTATTTTTTTAATTTTATCATTAAATTCATTAATATCTTCTTGTAATTTTTTTGTAATATTACTTAATTCTGCATATTTTAAATTGTGACGGTTGTCAACAATACTAATCCAATTTCGAATTTGTTTTTTAAAGTCATCTATTTTAGAATTAATTTCTTTTTTAAAGTCATCTAATGCTGTATCATGATCATCACCTCTTTGTGAAGCTGCCTTTTCCAATTCAGATTTATATTCTGCAAATTTATTTGAAAATGTATCGAGTAAATCTTGATTCCCTTTTGCCATTTCAGTATTTAGTTTATTTATTTCTGTTCTGATTTCTAACTGATACATATTTTGTAACTTTTTCTCAGCTTCAATAATCTTATCTTTTAGCTCTTCATGTTTAATCATACTATCTTTTAATTCTTGAACTTGAGTGTATAACTTTTCAAAATTGCTTCTAAATACTTTTTTTATGTTGTCATCTGTCAAATCAGATTTCTCTTCAAGTTCTTTAATAGAATCAACCATAGCTTTCATTTCTTCTTCAATTTTACCTTGTAATTGATTAATTAATAATGAATTCTTTTTAAAATCTTTTGTTAATTCTTCAATATTCTTTACTTCTACTTCTAGTGTTTGTTTTATACTTTTGATATCTTCGAGATTATAGTCGTCTATTTCACTTTGAACTTTTTTAAACATAAATCGTCTTGAAACTGCATCGTTGGGTTTATCTGGATTTCCTAGGTTGATTATTTCATTACCTCCCATATCTAATGCTCTGTTCATTGTGTTATCAAGTTCCTTATTTCTATGAAGATACGATTCCGTTTCCTTTTTAAGCTTTTTGAATTGTTTTTTAGTAGCATAATCACTTAAATCAATATCAAATTTAACTTTACTTATACTGTCAGGTTCACTTATTTGTTTTACATCATTAAAAACTCCCATTATATAATTATTATATATTACCAGTAAAGTTTTTTCTTAAAAACTTCCTTGGTTTGTCAATATATAAGAAATCATATTTTCGATTTGTTACATTAGCAAATGAATCACGATCTATATTTTGTTCATTACAAATCATATCATTTTCTCGTTTACCTGGACTTTCAAATAAAATATAATGTGAACAGTTAATTCGAATATCTTTTGGTGTTTTATAGTAAGACTGACTTAAATAAATAACACAACAGTTTTTGTGACGTCCTTGAATAAAGTATTTTGTTATTTCATTTTGAACTTTTTTATCTTCACATACAAAATCATCAAATATTACTACTTTTTGTTTTTCTGATTCAAGATTTTCACAAGGTTCAATTTGGTTGGGATCAGCTGAATATTCAAGTATTTCATTTGGATCTACTTTAATTTTTTTTGCAATTTGACTTAAGTTGTTAATTAAATCTTGATATTTAGATTGTTCTAAGTTTTTAGCATACAAGTATAATTTATCATAATATATAAGAGGTTTTCGAAGTATATGCATTAATGTATTTGTTTTTCCAGATCCTGACGATCCACATATTAACATTCTAAAACATGAATCTGGCATAAAAGGATAAAATTGTGTAAAGTTATTGGATTTATCACTTTTTGTATCATAATTTGGAATTTCCATTTATATAATTAAAAACTAAAGTTTTAAAACTTTATATTACATTATTTTACATTATTTTACAATATCTTACATTATTATATAAATGCAATCAAAACTTAATGAAATGATAATAAGAAAAAAATTAGTTGGGCAAAAGATGAGAAATCTTAGAGAAGAAATAATGAGAGAAAAAATAAGAAAAGCTACAAATCGGGATATGTATACTGAAATTTATAAACCAATCACTGAAAAAATAGAAAGTCAAAAAGAACAATTATCAAGTCAGTTAAAAGCATTACCTGGAATTAAGGAGCAATTAGCGTTACTTCCAAAAAGTTTTGTTGATAAAATGCAAGAACAAAAATCGGCAGAGATAATGGAAGAATCACCACCTCCGGGACTACAACAACCATTATTACCAATATTACCACAAAAACTAGACGAAAAAGAGATTGATAAAATACTGAAAGATTATTATAACAGAGAAAAAAAAATTCCTGAAGATCATATGGGTTTGGATGATGAAGATGATCCTTTTGAAGAACCAGAAGAAGAACCAGAAGAAGAATCAAAAGAATTTATAGTTAATTTTAATAAAGATATTGATTTAAAACTTTTAGATACAGAAAAATATAACACACCACAAGAAGTGTTTAACTTTTTTCACAGCAAATCTAAAAATCCTGATGAAAGAATGACTAAAGAAGAAGTAGAGGGTATCATAGAAAATGTATCGGATGAAATAAAAAAATTGGGTAATGAATCTGGTGCAATATCCAGAATGAAAAATCCCACAGATCTTGATTTAAAGCAAAAGGAAGCAATTATAGCCAAGAAGGAAAATTATAAAAATTATAGAAACGCAATCATTGATGTTCTAAAAACAGAAAAATATACAGGAAAAGGAATAAGATATCATAATCAAAAACAAAGTTTTCTTAAAGAACCAAAGGTTCTGAATCCATATAAAGTTTTACCAAATGGACAATACGGTAATTTAATTATTAACTTAAATAAACTTTATGGTCAAAATAAGTTAATTGCTAAGGATAGAATAACTGGAAAAGAAGTAATTAACACTAAAGTAGATAATGATTTGATTGATTTAATTAATAAAAGATATAACAATAAGAAAAAGCATTCAAATCATTCAATAAAAATATTTAAAGAATTAACAGAAAAGTCAGGATTACCTATCAATAAAAGATCTATGAAATTTAAAAAAGTAATTAGAGGACAAGGTTATGACGTTTGTCCATGTAATCCAAAAGAATTGGTTAATGACTTGGAGTTAATTTGTGGTTCAATTGATGCTGGAAATAATAATGAAGAACTAAAAAATGAAGGTATTAGAATAATTGATGAACTATTAAAAATGAATTCACTTTTACCAGAACAACATGAAAAGTTATATAAAAATTATTTTTCTTGAATTTAAACTTTAATTTAAACTTTAATTATATAAATGGAACAAAAAATAGTATTAAGTTCTGAAACAGTTAAAGATAATAAAAATAAACCGAGTGATTTTACAATCAGATTTAGTCGTTCTTTAATTTTAGATAAAAATAAAACTTATGTTGTTGGTTTGGATAGTATTAACACTATGACCTACTCTTGGCATAATATTAGTGATGAATATGACAATAAAAGAATTCGTTATCATAATGGTAAGGATTGGAAAGATATTATATTTACAAATGGTTCTTACAGTTACACAGATATTAATAATTATATTAAGGAAACATTAATAAGTAATGATGATTATGAATTTGATAAATCAGAAATTGCACCAATAAGTTTGGAATTTGATTTAAGTAGTTTTAAGATTTTGATTTCAATTACAGATAATTTTGGATTGGATTTGGAAGTATCAAATTTTCATACATTGCTTGGATTTGAGAAAAAAAAATTGAGAAATACTGAATGGGGAACTAAAACACCAAATATAACTAACTCTGTTGATACAATTTACATTCATTGTGATCTTATTGATAATTCACTTGTTGATGGTAATTTCAGTGATATTATCTATGCTTTAAGTACTGCAGATTTAACAAGAGCTTATCCATTTACAAAAGAACCACAAAGAGTTGGATATTCTGAAATTAATAAATATATTATAAATTCAATTAGAATATATATTACAGATGTTTTTGGTAGAATAATTAATTTTAATGAGGTTAAAACAAGTTTTACACTAATTTTAAAAGAAATTAATTAAAACTAAAGTTTTAAAACTTTAATTATGAAATTATAAATTTTAGTTTTATATAATGTACAAAAAAGTTTATGACAAAAAAAAGGAATATTTTTTTATGTTGATGCTTACACAGGAGAAAAAATCATACATGGAACAGGTATCTTTGCATTTTAAACAAAAATTGTTTTCAAGCGGAGTTGCATCTTAAATTTGGGCCGCTGGAAAAAAAGCTTTGGAAACAGCAGGAAAAGCAGCACTTGAAAGTGGAACAAAAAAGGGTTTGGGAAACAGAAGTTGGAATTTAGCTGCACAAAACTTATTGGAAGCTTCACTGGAGATACTAATAAAATTGTTGAAAAACTTAAAAGAAACCTGCTCCGGCAGTTGGTAATTTAATTGCTAAGGAATTACAAGAAAAGAATAACAGTAAAAATAATAATAAAAATAGTAAGGAGGAGGAGGATATTCATATGAGAATAAATAGAATATTGTCAGGATCTGGAACTTCAGCTCGGCAAAAACGTATTAACAGATTAATTTATAAAAACTAAAGTTTTAACTTTAATAAAAAATAAAAAATAAAAATAATATATAATATATACTTTGTTTAGAAAAAAAACATATTGTGAAAGAATATGAATTAACTCCTATTCAATTAGATACAGCTTTAAAAATCTGTCCTAGGAAATAATGTTAAGCAACAAAAAAACGGATATCACTTTAAAATTAATTGATAGAAGTTTCATATTTTGATTGGTTTAATGGTTATTTTGAAGTAAGTTTTAAAGTAAATAAGCTTGCTAATGGTAATAATTACGGTGGTGGAGATCAAATTGTTTTAATTAATAATGCAGCTTATTAATTGATCAGTTAGTGGTTAAACAAAATGGAAAATTGTTTTATGATTGTAATAATTTTATACAAAGTAAAAAATGTAAAGAGTTTGGTTTGAATATCTGAAGATTATGTAAAATCAACTGGAACAAATGAATTTATTTTTTTTAGATACTAACGCTGGCACTGAACTCAGACCTGCCCAAGCTACATATAATTCGGGGTTTGCTATTAGAAAGGATTTAATCGAAGGTGGTAAAGAAGTAAATGCTAAAATTCCACTAAATAATTATTCATTTTTTCAGGGTTTAGAAACTAATATTTTACCTCCAAGTCAAATTCAAATAACACTGCAGCTGACAGATGATGATGAATTAATTTTTAGAGCTAATGCTGCGATCCAGGTAGGGTAATTGTAACAAAATTAATTCTATGGGTTCGCGTTTGATTTCAATGAATTTGGGTTTGAACTAATTGCTAATGAAAGATTTAAAAAGAAAGATGGTCATACCTTAGGGAAATGATGACGCAATCAACTGTACACAACAAACTAATAAAACCCTTTTTAGAATAACAGCTGGTGTAATAAAACCACAACATGTATTTGTTTATTTACAACGACCTGATAAAGTAATTCACAAGAACATAATCCACATTTGTTAGATACTTTAAAATTTAATGCAGCAAATGAAAATTGCATTTTGAGTTCTTGTCGTCTTGAAGTTGGTAATGGTGTTTTTTTATCCAGAAACAGAATACACAAGTATATCAAGAAATATGATGATGTAATTAATTATTATTATAAACAAAATAATAAGACTACGGGAAAGTCTGCTAAATAGATAAAATTTTTTAAATATTTGTTTGGATTTATTCATTTTACTTGGAATATAAAAGGAAGTAATAACAGAAGATCCTAAGCATATTACATTAACAGCTAAATTAAATATTCACCAGCAGCTAATATTGTGTTTACGCAATTGTATTTATGAGGAAACGTTGAAATAAATACTATTGGAAATGAATTGTCATTGTTTAAATGAACTTGTATTGTTTAAATGAACTTGTCATTGTTTAAATGAACTTGTCATTGTTTAAATAAAATAAATATAAATTAAATAAAAAAAATTTATAAATTATATATAATGACATCAAATTATATTGAATATAAAGTTAACCTTACAGATGGACAAAGAAAAATTTAGCCCAAGCCTACAACAACAAAATTCCACATATTTTAGATTAAAACATGAACAATTACATGGAAACTTCCCTTTCTTTTAACAAAAACACAAATTAATCAAATTAAAAAAGCTGTTGCAATAAGAAGGGATTAGAAATTACAATTTCAAAAAGTCAAATGTCCAGTCAAAGGGCAAAATGGTGGATTTTAGGAGCTTTTGGGGTGGTTTGTTAGGAAAAACAATTCTTCCAATGGCAGCAAAATAGCTCCAAAAATATTAGCCCCTCTAGGCATTGGAGCCCTTTCTGGACTGGCCAGTACTGGTGTTAGTAAAATACTTGGAAAAAGGTATGATTTCAGTAGCTAATGTAAGAGAAATATGATATCACCTATCTTACACCTAATCAAAGAAAGCAATTAGTAGGATCTGGAGTGATTAAATTAACACAAAACAAAAAACAAGACGGTGGGTTTTTAGGGATGTTGGCTGCTAGTTAGGAATACCTTTGATTACATCTTTGTTAAGTGGAAAAAGGACTACAGATTGATTCACAACGAAGACCTTACAGACGAATTCTATAGTAAAAAAAAAATAAAAAATTTTGTAAAAAAAAAATTAAAATTTAGTAAAAAGAAAATAAAAATTTTTAAACAAAAACCCAAAATCTAACTTTGAAATTGAACAATGGGTAAAACAATTAAAAATTAAAAACTTAGGGGTGTGTTTTGTAGAAATAATTTACCAAGAGTGGAAACTCTCGGAGACCACAGGTTTTACCAAAATTAAAATTAAAAGAAAAGGGACGAGTGTGGAATTATAAATTTGGATGACTCTATTGGTCCTGGAACACATTGGGTTTGTTATGTAAATAACATGTATTTCGATCCATTTGGACTTCCTCCACCAAAAGAAGTAATTAAGTATATACCCAAAAGTAAAATACAACAATGTTCATATCAAGACAAAAAAAAGTATGCTTTGTGGATATTATTGTTTATTTTTCATTAAAATGTTACAAGACAAAGTACCGTTGTATGATTTATTGTATAAAATACTAAAAGTTAACAATCAAAGAGTAAATGAACAAACTATTATAAATTATTTTAACTAATAAGGACATGTAAATTAAACTTATTAAAACTGTGTTTTTATTTAACTGGAATAATTAAAATAATGGGAATTTCAATAATATAAAATGAAAAGTAAATAAAATAGGAAAAGACAATTAATAAGAAAACCTCCATTGTTTTTAACAAAGTTATACCCAAGATACTGATGGTGGATTATTTCAATGGAAAAAATGTAAATGTAGTCCCGGTTTAGTTCAAATGGTAATAATGTAACAAAATTAAATTTTTAATTGCATCTTAATTATTCTTGTTGATGCATTAAATTAGATAAAGGGAGAAACTAAATTACAACTAAAAAATAAAGAAAATGTAATTCTTCAAAGTTATAATGTAAAAAATAACAGAAAAAATGAATCTATTTCTATTAATTATGCAAATGAATTTAAAATAAATGATGTTATTTCTATTACTTCTTTAAACGTTATGAATATTCAGTTAACAATTTATGGTTCTATAATTTAATAAAAACTTTAATAAAAACTTTAATAAAAAACTTTAATAAAAAACTTTAATAAAAAACTTTAATTAATTTAAGAATAAGCTTTAAAGTATCAAATTCCAATATCAAGAATATATCTTTTATCATCATAACTGATAAAGATTTTTATTTATAAACATAACTGGAAAGATTGTGTTTTATCAGAACGTATAACTTTAAAGGTTGTGATTACTTTGGGTTGAATTAACAAAGTATCTTTATAATTTTTATGAACTATTGTTTTCTTAACAACAAGTTTTTTAATTCTTTTTCATTTTTTAATGTTTACTTCATTTCTAAAAATATGAATACATTTTACTCTTAATCCAACAAATTCAACAATTACTACACCGGCAGCTTCATCTTTAAATTTTTTCCCAATTACTTTTTTATTATTATCGAAATAAAATTTTGAGTTGTTATCGTAATCACTATTATCAAATAAATCTTTGTCCTTATAAAAGTCTTTATATGCATCTTTGGTTTTTATTTCATAACATAATGAATCAGTGTCAGTAAACAATAATTTACAATTACTCTTGTACTTTTCCATAATATAATTATAATGAAAATCATACATTAAATATTTTGATAAATCTAGAATGCACATTCCAACATAACAAGGTCTGTTTAATAACAAACTTTCTTTTATTCTATGAATACCAAAAAGGTTAGAGTTAAACATCGTTGAACTAACAAATGAAGGTTTGGCTATGTATTTTAATAAAATATTTTCATCATGTGTTAATTTAATATTAACCCTCTTGCGTAAATTCTCCATCGTCTTACCGAATACAGAATTGTTCATTAACTTAAAAAAGTCCTTTTCAAATGAATTTTTTGCTTTAGATCTTTTTTGAGTATTAAAATCAATATACTTTTTTAACCAAGGACTTTCATCAAAAGTTAATATTTTATGTATTTTTGTTACTTTTAACCCTAATTGTGTATATAGTTCAAGATTTTTAAAATGAACTACATAATTTTGTTTTTTCATTAAAGTTGGAACCAACTTCTTTACATTACTTTTTCCTATTTCAAATTCTGTTTTAATATTTTTACTATAATCAGAAAGCCATTGATCTGGTATAATAATTTTTTCAGGAGCTAAAGGATAATCATTGTGGGTTTTATGTAATTCTTTTGGATATTCAAGATCACATTCAACTATAAAGTTAGTTTTACCTTTTGCAATTAATTTCTTAAATTGTTTTTCGGATATAAATTTAAAGTTTCCAGAGGGTAAAGGTTGACACATAGCCCAACCGTAAAGGTTATTGGCGTCGAGGTACATAATGTATTTGCTTTCTTCTTTTGAATTATAATCTTTCATATATTTATTGTTTGCTTTACTGTATCTGTTTGAAATATAACTTATTCCTCCTCTCAGTCCCTTTTCAATAAAAAGATACATATCAATATCAGTTATTAAATCTAACTTAATTCCAGTCATTTTTAACATTGCATCCCAAGCTAACCCAGGACTACTAAAATAATGACAAGGATCTAATTTGTAGTACTCTAAACATAGTTTTCTAAAATTTTCAAATACATCAGCTAAAAGTAATACGTCAGTTTTTAAATATAGATCATGATATTCTCCCATTGTTTTAATTTTAAATTTTTTCCAAATATTTTTAGCATGTTCGTATTCATTATCAGAAATATTAGTTTCATTTAAAATTGAATAAAACTCTTCTTTAGAAGGTAATTCTGTTTCTTTGAATTTTTTAAATGAATCCATGTAATCATATGGATAAACACCTTTTGTCTTTAATAAATTAATGCTTTTCACAATCAAATTCTTGAGATAAATATTTAAATTCTGGAATATTTTTTACTAGGTTATCCAATGATTGAGACATAAATTGAAATGAATCAATAAAGACCAAGTCAGAAATCATAAATGCCATATATCTTTCCATATTGTTAGGAATAACATTAATTTCTTTTTTAAATTTCCCTATTTGTTGCATAATAAAATGACCGTCATAACATCTTAAATTATGAAAAATAACAGGAATTTTATGTGTTAGTTTAAAATTAATATTACATTCTGAGTGAGCACTTCCTCTGAATTTTCCTGTTATATGACAGTGATCTCGGACAGGATTTTCATTTTCCTTATATTCTTTTTCACAGATATGACAAAACTTTTGTTTTTTAAATTCACTTTCATCTTTTTTAGACATTCTCAAATCTTTGTTAAAGTGCTCTTTAAATATTTCTTTACAATATTCCTCTTCCTCAAGCATTTTTTCAATAAACTTATAAACTGCATTAGGGCCTCTATAAATCTGGGTTGGTTTAGTATATTTATCGTCATAACAACAAACAACTTTATAACCGTAACCACAATCTATATGATTTTGATATGGTTCAGTAAATGAAGATTCAGTTGATGGTAAAGCAGTTAAAACTTTTTTAGTTATTGATTCAAAATCAGCATAAATTACAAAAGGTACTGCTAAACCTTTATGATAATTTTTAAATTGTACTTTACTTCCCTCTTTTGGCATTTTTACACCTTGGATACCATTAATAGCTAAACAATTTGGAATATGTTCATTTAATATTCTTTCTTGAGTAAAATGTTGTAAGCAACTTTTACAAAAATATTTTCTATGTTGGTCTTTGGTTTTGTTAGTCATTAATCTATTAAAGTCTTTTATCCAAACATAATGTTGGATTACAGTTCTTGAGGGTTTACAGTCATCATCATTTATTTTATCATTTATTTTATCATTTATTTTATCATTAGTAATTAGCAACATGTCACAGTGTTCTTCGTATTGATATTTTGATATGTACAATGGATAAATACTATTTCTTCATAACCAAATATATTAAATGATATTTCATTTAAAACTTCTATTTTAGGTATTTGATTTAATGTAACAGGAAATTTAATTCCAGTATAATCAAGATCGTTTATATGTTTTTTATAATTTGAAACTCTTTCAGAATTTTTGTTACAGGAAATTTGTAAGCCAAATGACACCATCTAAAACATTCATATCATCATTCTTTATATTTATTAATCCTTTCATTGAATTTTGTAATGGTTTTGGTAATTCTAAAAAAACTTGAAGCAGCCAATGGATTATACTTATATCTATTTATATAATGAGCATCAACTGACTCTATTCTCCAGCCGCTTCCTTCAGAAATCCAATTACCAATTCTATTTATTATTTCATCAAAAGCTTGATGTAAAGTTTTTTTTATTTCGTTTGTGTTAATAATTTCTAAAGCCTTTGATTGAAAATAAGCTGATTTATATATTGTATCAGTTTTATCCATTTTTGCAAAAGTTATTTTTAAAACAACATTTATTTTTATACCTTTTAAAGTTTTAAGTTCAGATTTAAGTATTTCATAAGAGTCGTTTATAGTTAAATATAATTGATTTTTTGGATCTTGTCTATATGTAATTTTAATTTCAAATTTCTTATAATATTGTTTTGTAGATCTCTCGATTTCCATCTATATATTATATTTAGAAAATAAAATTCGTTAAGCAAAAAAGGATTAAAAAAATAATTAAAAAAATAATAAAATAAATAAAGTTTTAAATTATCTTTAAGAAGAAATAAAATATTTAAATTTATATCTTTTTCCATTAGTTTTTGATATTCCGCATTTTACTCGGTTTTCTCCTTTGCAGCACATTGTTATTAACCCAGAATTAATACCAAGGTCTTTAGAAGCTGCATAATTGCTTTTATATGTTTTTTCTTCATTAGTATCACAGTCGGTTACAATAACTTTTTTAGGATTGTTTCGAATATTATTTGGTTTGGGACAATCACATAACTTTTTAAAACTAGAGGTTTTAGTACTCGAGGGTACAGCATTTTCTTCTTCAGTTAATAGACAACCACAGTCCCATTCAAATAAAGTTCTTTTACGAAGATAAGGATCTATAACATTTTGTAATTTATCAATAACATGATTTTTATATTCATCGCTAACTATTTGATCAAGTTTTGATTTAATAAACATTTCTTCTTTAAGAACTTTCTTATATGAATTTTTGTCTGGATTCATTATTTCTCCTAAAGTGCTAGATAATTTTGGCATAATCATTCTATCTACCTTTCTATTAACCATCTATATATAATATACTTATAGAAAAAAATCTCTAAAAACACACGTAAAATTTAATACAGCTCTTCTTCTTTTTTACTTTTATATCCGTTAAGTTTAAATTCCTTCATATACGTTTCAAAAGGCATTGAATATTTTTTTTCTTTCTGCATTTCTAATAGTATTGTAAAAATATCCTGAATAACTTGTTTCTCTTCTTCTTTATTTACTTTTCCAATCCGTGCTTTTGTTATAAGTTGTTTTATTTTGTGATGATGTGCTTTTAAAATAAATTTCTTGTCGTCAAGTTTTAGTCTGTTAGTAAATATGGTAATTACTGATGGAACAGCGCCAGCAACTGCTACAAATATAGGAATAGCTGGAACAAGTACTAATGCAGCTGAACAACCAAAAACACCTGCTGTAATATATAATCCGGTACTTACTCTCCCGCAAAATTTATAACTTTTTCTGTAAGCAGCAGCTAGTTTAGTTAAGTGAATAATTAATTGATCTATTGTTTCTATTCCATTATTATTAGAAATAAGATTTTTATTACTCATTTATATAATTAAACTTTTTATTTTCTAAATTAAATTTGTTCAAGATCGCTAAATGGTACCCAACTATTAAATTTTTCATTGTAACCTTTCCATTTTACTAAAGCTTGTTTTTTCTTATAGTCTCGTCTAATAACTTTTTCTATTCTAAAAACTTCTTGTGTAGTAGGTAAAAGTTCTTGTTCATAAAATGAACCTTGAATTATTTCATCATTTAAATCTTTAATAGAGTATGTTCTGGGATTTGTATTATTAATTTTATAAATTATAAATATTTCCTCTGTCCAATTTGGTGTATATCCTTTTTCAAAATGTCTTTTAAGTTTACTTAAGCGAACTCGATCACCAATTTTAAATTTTACTTTACTCTTTGGTATCTTTAAATCACCATATAAATTAAAGTAAACAGTACCTTTATTTAAGTTTTTACTAGCTTCGGTTGGTGTCATGTTTATACTAGAATGTTTTGTTTTGTTATATTTATCAACCATATCCTGCAAATTATTTAAATAAGTATAAGTATTATTTGCTGTAAAATATTTCCACATTATTCTTTTTAAACTTCTATTAAATCTTTCTATTACTACAGCCTTTCCTTCATTAAATGTATGGTACATATTTATCTTATTTTTATTCAAAAATGATTCAAACTTTTTATTATAAAATTCTTTTCCTTCATCTACCCATAAATTTACTGGTAATCGTCCTTCTAAAATTATTTTTTCAAATGCTTCAGTAACAGATTCTCCAGTTTTATTCTTTAATGGAATAACCCAAGCATATTTACTAAATATATCAATAACGGTTAACAAGTACTTTACTCCTTTATTATATTTTGAAAAAGCTTGCATGTCAACTAAATCAGCTGACCAAGTATCATCAATATCATTAACAATCACTCTTCGTTTCATAAATTTTCTTTTAATTGGTTTGTGTAATTCTTCTGCTAATTCATCGCTCCAATTTATTTCGGGGGTAGTAAAAGTTTGCTCTACCCCCTTTTCCCGTTTTTTGATTTTTGTCCGAGACCAAGTGTGTATTTCGTTTTAATTATAGGTTTCACAACTAAATGTTTTGCAATCTTTTCTCCAAATGTTTTTGATTTAGTTTTATTTAAATTGGAAAGCATTTGCTTATCACATGTACCCTTTTTTACACCACTGTCATAGCAAAAATCATGGTCCATACATAATGCATCCAGTTCATTGACAGGGGGTCCATTATCTAGGGGATTTCCTGGTCCACAATAGTTATATCCTGGAAGTGTTAAACCTTTCTTAGGTAATAAAGGTAACATTGCTTTGTGAATATCTAATTTACCTCCTGTACTTTTAACAAACTTTGATTTCATCTTTCCACAAGATGAACAGGTAGCTTTTATCATTTTTCTCCCATTTTTTGTTATAACATAATGGGGGTTTATATTATCAGTAAATCTTCTTTCTTTCAAACAATATATTTTATTTTGTAAACTCATCTATATCATATGTATTTAAAACTTTTAACTGGGTTTAAACCCTGTGGATTTTAAATTGTCCGGCATTGGATTTTTTAGAATAGGGGCAAGGGGTCAGTCCGGACCAAAGACTAAATCTTTTTTTGGTTAAACCAAAGGTTTTCATTCGGTTTAACTAAAGATTTAAAAGATTTTCAGGGTATCAAGGGTAGCAAGTTAGCATTTTAAGTTTAGGGTAAGGTTAAAGTGCACTTATAGAATAGGGACAAGGGGCCAGGGGGGTCAGATTGAGCTCGCTTCGGTAATTCTAATACTACTAACACTGTTAAACATTCTAATGCGCAAAACACGTGCACAGTTTTTCTAAAATATTTCGCCGCCATGTTTATTTCAGGAAATTTAATATGATTGTTCTTTTACCTCAGATTTCCTTACTGAAATATATATGTCTCCTTATTCATGGCTAGGGTATCCATTTAGTATAGTTTTGCACTGTCCGATCCCCTTAATCAGTGTTGATCTGTTACCGATCCTTTATATTTAAAGAATGAACGTAATGTGTAAACACAGTTTTTCGCTTTACACACCTCTCTTGGACAAGAAAGCCTTTTCACTTAAAATTTGTAAGCATCCGCTGGCAAAATATTAATGAAAGATTGTAACTTTTTCTAAAACAAAGTTCAATTTCAATCATTTTCAAAAACTGGAATTATTGCACATTGTGTTGAATATATAAATAAAACAAAAATCACAAAAATAAACCTTTTTAGAACTATTCCGGGAACTAAACGTTTCAGCCGAACAACGCATTTCAAGATGACACAAAACTGATTTTTCTTTGTAAACAATGTCAAAGTTCACCTGAGGGAAATTGCTGAAAAAGTAGAAGTGCTTACTTTTTAGCTCACCTGAGCACGAAGTGCTCAAAGATGAGCTTTTGTGATCGCCCTTTGTCCGTCGTCCGTCCGTCCGTCCGTCCGTCGTCCGTCGTCAACAATTTGACTTTTAACGCTCTAGAGGTCACATTTTTGGCCCAATCTTAATGAAACTTGGTCAGAATGTAACCCTCAATAAAATCATGGACGAGCTTGATATTGGGTCATCTGGGGTCAAAAACTAGGTCTACAGGTCAAATCAAAGGAAAAACTTGTTATATACTTGTCTATAATGAGTTTGATATTGGGTTATCTGGGGTCAAAAACTAGGTAACCAGGTCAAATCAAAGGAAAAGTTTGTTAACACTGTAGAGGCCGCATTTATGACTATATCTTCATAAAGTTTGGTCAGAATGTTAATATTGATGATTTTAAGATTTAGTTTGAATCTGGGTTATGTAGGAACAAAAACTAGGTCACTAGGTCAAATCAAAGGAAAAGCTAGTTTACACTGTAGAGACCACATTTATGACCATATCTTCATGAAAATTGGTCAGAATCCTAATCTTGATGATCTATAGCTCAAGTTCAAATCTAGGTTAGATGGAGTTAAAAACTAGGTCACCAGGTCAAATCAAAGGAAAAGCTTGTTTACACTCTAGAGGCAATAGTTTTGACTGTATCTTCATGAAACTTAGTCAGATTGTTAAACTTGATGATCTTTAGGACGAGTTCGAATCTGGGTCATGTCGGGTCAAAAACTAGGTCACCGGGTCAAATCAAAGGAAAAGCTAGTTAACATTTTAGAGGCCACATTTATGATCATATCTTAATGAAGCATGGTCAGAATTATAATCTTGATGGTCTTTAGGTCAAGTTTAAGTCTGGGTCAGGTAGGGTCAAAAACTAGGTCACTAGGTCAAATCAAAGGAAAAGTTTGTTAACACTCTAGAGGTCATATTTATGACTGTATCTTCATGAAACTTAGTCAGAATGTTAAACTTGATGGTCTTTAGGTCAAGTTCGAATCTGGGTTATGTCGGGTCAAAAACTAGGACACGGTGTCAAATCAAAGGAATAGCTAGTTAACACTTTAGAGGCCACATTTATGACCATATCTTAATGAAACTTGGTCAGAATGTTAATCTTGATGATTTTTAGGTCAATAGGTCCGGTGAGCGATACAGGGCCTTCATGGCCCTCTTGTTTAAGTTTTACATCCTCTAGAAAACAATCAACTTGCAACTTTAAATGCATATATGTTCTATAATTATTCCAATATCAGAAACATTCCGATCTTTTCCTTGAGAAATAAAACGAAGCAATTTTAACTATTTGTTTACACTTCAACCATGTGAAATTAAAGGCATGTACTATCACGAGACTCCCGTTCATTTTGAACCTTGTGGTGAATACACTGAATTTACTTTAAAGTATGGTGTCTCAGTTGAGCCAGTTATCTGTTAATGTTAGAGAACATACATTAAAGAAGTGGTTATGAGATTATGCATGTAAACGAATATTTCAAAGTCTACTGTATATAAACGACGACAGAAAACAAGTGTGCACTCGGAAAATTGCAAGACTATTATTTTCAAGGGGCCTCCGTGGCCGAGTGGTTAAGGTCGCTGACTTCAAATCACTTGTCCCTCATCGATGTGGGTTCGAGCCTCACTCGGGGCGTTGAATTCTTCATGTGAGGAAGCCATCCAGCTGGCTTACGGAAGGTCGGTGGTTCTACCCAGGTGCCCGCTCGTGATGAAATAATGCACGGAGGGGCACCCGGGGTCTTCCTCCACCATTAAAGCTGGAAAGTCGCCATAACCTATCATGTGTCGGTGCGACGCTAAATCCACCCCCCCTCCCCCCTCCAAAAAAAAATATTTTCAGGTGTATACTGGACACTGATCACAATGTTCGTAATTTTCAGATGAAGAACTCGTGATCCTTGGTTTCGTAGACAGTGTTAGTACTGGACCGCTGCTTCCGCTGTTAACATCGCAGTAATGTAAAGTCAGTGTCTATTTCTATGCCGCCATTGCAATACATATTTATTTTTAGTTTTAAATCTATGAAAGTGTGAAAAAAATATCATTCTTTAACGAAGAGCCAAGATACAAAGAAGTTACTTTTGAGATATTTCTGATTTTAATTATCAGGTTTTCGTGCGAATGGTTCAAACGGTTTCAAGATTGTCTAAAATAATATTTGCATATATCGTGATAAAGCAAATATTTCGACTGTCTATATAATTTATAAATATACAATTACGTATGTGTGAAAAAGTTACGTTTAGTAATTTCAGTACGTATCGCAGGAAGTTCCGCGAAAATTCCATTTCCGCCGAATTTTACGTGAGATAAGCAGCGCGTAAGTACATCAATTCCTGTATAATAAACTAAATCTTTATTAAACTTGCGCAATCCTTGAAACGAGTTTTGGATCGTTGCTAAATCTTGTTCACATTAAGTCTGAGACTTGTCCAACAATTTTAGGCAGTTTGGTACACTATACATAGAAAAACTCTTGTCCACACATTGCACTACTTTTATGTATGCTGAAAATAGCAACACGTATTTTCCTTTTAATACATGCAGTGGTCAGATTTGAAAACATATTTTGTAATAAGTTTAGTTCTATTCAGTAAGACAATTCTCCTAAGCATTAATTGAAACTTTGAACTAACTTTTGCCATTCATGAATTTTTAATAAAGTAATTGAAAAGGATTTATAAATGTAACCGAAAATTATCTTTTGTTTATTTCCAAATTTCAGTTTTACTTTTTATACAGCTACTTTTATTTGAGGCTGTTTTTGTGCTATGGAACAGCTGCATTTGAAGGCTTTGGTTCATTATATTTTCACACCGCAAACGAAGGTCACTCTAAATTCAAGATGGCGGAAGTACCTTAATTTATATATTTTTTGAAAAAAATGCAGTTTTTTTTGTAATTTTGACAGCTGTATATTTACTATACTGATAATAATATACACCGTTTACCTTGACTTATCTAACGAAATAAATGCAATCACTTTGCTGATAATTGAATAATTTCAATAATATAGGATTTCAAAAAAAAATGCACATTCTGGCTTTTTACGTCCCTTTACTTTTTCTTTATCATGTTATCGATACGCTTTTTGCAAAGATTAATAATATACAGTATGGTTGATTTAGACAAATGAATGTATTTTGTTCATGTCATATCTGTTTTTTTTAAGATACTGCAAATTATACTAAATTTATAAAATTACAAGCGATTTATCTCCCTTTAAGCACAAATAACTCCATTTTAAAACTACATGATAGAATTTAATATTCCATCTAAACATGATCAGTACATTTAAAGGAAATTTAATTGGTAAGAATATGATATTATAAAATGGCATAATTTGAGGTGGCCATTTTGAAATCAAAATGACCGCCAAAATAATGATGATAAAAAAGTTACCAATGGATTTTGAGAGGCTGAGTGTTTAAACTTTAAAATAAAAACAATTTCATAAAATATGCAAAAATTGCAAAATTAAGTATTTTTTTTTGCTAAATAAAAGGGAGATAATTACAAAATATGAGTGATATATCCAGATATTTTACAATAAACATTCACACTGTACCTATTTTCCTATTTGGAACTAAATAAATCAGCTGCAATTATGATATACAATGCTTTATTCTAAAACTTTTATCTGGAATAAAATAAATAGGAAATTCCAGGAAGTAAGTTTAAGATACATTGTTATCATTCTCAAATGTTCATTTTGTAGTGTTATCCTTTCATTAAATGGCGACAATCTCAGAGCAATGCATGACTGAGTGGCTAAAAGGCCTTCCTACCATTCAAAGCCGGTCGTTGACTTTCAAATCACTTTGCCATCAACCATGTGGGATTGAAACCCTTCAAAGGACGTGAAATTCTTTCTGGCGAGTTAGCAATACAACTGGTTTACCGAAGATAAATGGATCTATCAAGGCATCTGCCCGTGCCTATAATGACGGGTGCCTCGGTCTGTATGAAGTGTAGGTCAGCTGTAAAACAAGCTAACCAGTCAAACAGACATTTTAACACTCTAGAGGGTATACTTGAACTTTGTAAAACTCAGTGAAACATAGACCACGTTTAAAACTTGGTTACCTGAGGTAAAAAACCAGGTCCTGGTCAATCATAGAAAATCATTGTTTAACGCTAGAGTTTATTTTCTATATGATCTTCATAAAAATTTAAAAAGATGTTTGTGTCAGTGAAATGTAGGTCAGGTTTAAATTACTTACCTGGGGTAACTAGGTCAAATAATAGAAAATCATTTTAAACTTTATATGCCACATTTTCTTCTCGATCATCATATATTTTTGTCAAAATATTTGTCTGTATGAATAGTAGGTCAGGTTCAAAAGTTGATAATCTGGTCAAAAATTTGAAAAATGTGTCACAAGGTAAAATCATGGAAAGACGTTGTTAACACTGTAGATGCCGCATTTTCTACATAATCTTTATAACACTTTGTCGATTGTTTGTGTCTATGAAATCTTGGTGAAATTTAAAATGGGTTACCTGAGGTAAAAATCTAGGTAAATAAATCAAATCATAGAGAAACCTTGACAACACATTTTCCATTCAGAAAGAAACGAAATGAGGATTCGAACTCACAAAATTTCATTTATTTTTATTTAAGCGCTTGACCTAATTTTTGACTCCACATGATCTAGTTTCAACGATTGAATCGTTTTGTGAGTTCGAATAAAATCTGAAAAGTAGATCGGAAGCACCGAGAAAAGGGCAACAGTGAAAATTGCAGTCTCGGTTTGATTGAGTCTGTTCATGAGCAGTAATGGAAAATGCAACACTGCCCACGCCACGCCCCCTAGCACCGGCTTAAGCAGTATTCAATCTTCAAATCTAAATGAGTTCTAATCTGCCATATCGGCTTTAGATATTTCTGTCCTGTTGTCACAGAGCACATGAAGGAATCTAATTTTTCATGCGAAAATGAAATAAAAAATAATGAAAATGCTTATATCCGGACTTTATCTGCATTTTACCCCACTGGGTCAGTGGGGGCAAAAACTAGATAACCACTCAAACTAAAAGCTTTCGAACACTGTAGAGGCCACATGTATGGCCATATATTCATGATACTTGATCAGAATGTTTATCTTGATGAATCCTAGGCCAAGTTTAACAGGTGAGCGATATAGGATCATCATGGTCCTTTTGTTACTGTTTACCCAAGAAGTAAAATATGTTTGATTGCTTGTTTAGAAATACTGACTTATATTTCAGGTTTGCTAACAGATCACTATGCAGCAAGGACAGGATGGAGATTCAAGTGATGTAGAAGGTCAGGCAGTCTATGCTGGTGGCTCAGAAAGGAGGTATGTATATTGTTGTTTAACATTTATTTTTGCATCTTTTGAAACCTAAGTAGAATACAGGAAAATACTGGTCAAAGGGATAAAGGTCTTTAGCTTTCTTTTCTCATTATGACACAAGTTCGATTATCAAAGCCGACTTGGGGTTGATTATGATGAGCTGCATATTTTTATAAAACAATAAAAAAGAGAAAAAATGTATGAAATATAAATTGGATATAAATGACTAATGAAGACATATGTCACTAAATCAACATTCTCAATCCGGCCTATATTGATTAGCTATTAATAACCTGTGTCACTGATGATTAAACTCTATGACTGTCAAAGTTTTATTTCTGAATCACGCTGACTTATTGACAAACAAGGATAAATGGATGTGAATTGAAACCCTGCTGAGGAAGCCATCCAGATGTGGTTCTTCCAGTAGCCCATCATCCGACTAAATCAGTGCCAGGCAGAGAATTAGGGTCTTCCTCCATCACTCAAACTGGAAAGTCACCAGTAATTTGGTAAACCTTGTATATGTTTCTGTCCATCTATATTGAAAGAAAATTTTATACAAAAATTGACTTTGTTGCTGCAGAAGTTTGAATAGTAGCCTTCTAATATATGATAACAGTATGAAATTCTATATGTCTGTTTTGAATATTTACAAAATCATTTTCTCCTAAACATGGTGCTGAAGAAGTGAACAGTGATGTTTCACCAAAACCAGGAGGGAGTAAAGCTTTGAAAGGCTCGGGATACAGACTTGGGGATGGTGAAAGACAGGAAACAGCTGTACAAAAGAGAAAAATGGTACCAACATCATTGCATAATCAACAAAACCCTTTATGTAAATATGGTAATAGTTTAGATACAGCAGATAACCATGTATGATGCACTGGTTTTTACCTCAGGCACCACCCCCTAAATATTATTGCATATTATACACAGGTTTAGACAATTTTTCATCTTCTAAAGAAGTTTGTTAACAATATTCGCCATTCCTGTAAAGGGAAACTTTGATGTGCGTGAAATAAGCCAGAGCAGCCAGAGTAGCCAGAGTTCAGCCAGAGTTTAGCCAGAGTAGCCAGAGAAGTCAGAACTCTGGTTACTCTGGCTATCCAGAGTAGCCAGAGTTCAGCCAGAGTAGCCAGAGTTCAGCCAGAGAAGTCAGAACTCTGGTTACTCTGGCTGGCCAGAGTAGCCCGAGTTCAGCCAGAGAAGACATAGCTCTGGGTACTCTGGCTGGCCAGAGTAGCCAGAGTTCAGCCAGAGTAGCCAGAGTTCAGCAAGAGTAGTCAGAACTCTGGTTAGTTACTCTGGCTGGTCAGAGTAGCCAGAGTTTAGCAAGAGTAGCCAGAGTTCATCCAGTATCTAGAACTCTGGTTACTCTGGCTGGCCAGAGTAGCTAGAATTTAACCAGGATAGGCAGAGTTCTAGATTTTTAACATGTTCTGGCTACTCTGGTCAGCCAAAGTAGACACAGTAGCCCGAGTCACCAGGATGTCATTTGCTCTGGTTACTCTGGCTGTTTCGAACAGAGTAGCCAGAGTTCAGCCAGAGTAGCTAGAGTTTCTAGGATTTTAACATGTTCTGGCTACTCTGGTCAGCCAGAGTAGCCAGATCGAGTAGCCAGAGTAACCAGGTACCATGTTCGCAAAACATTTTCAGTCTTAGCTAAGTTTAATTATGAAACTTAATATGTCATTTCTATCTTAATAGCATATTTATTTTCAGGTACATGTGCTTTTTTATTTTCAATTTTGTGCCATTTTTTAACAGAAGGAATATGAGACAATACACTGGGGATAAAATATGCCATGAATAAGATCCAGAATGGGTCAATGCAAAACAAAAGACCATGACAGCCACAGTCCGGTGTGGTATGGCATACAGCCGTATAAGTACTGAAGATCCAGGATGGATCGGTGTCGCTTCGTCGTATCTACCCTTCGTGGGAGGCAGGCTACTTTGTAAAATTACAACTTATATATACGATGTCCGACTTTCTACGGATTTACCCTATAAAAAGAAAACATACCTAAGCATTATTTACAATGTATATAAACAAACAGCCTTTGCATATACCCGTTTATTTTTTTATTATTATTTTTTTTAAAGTGTCATTTTCTGATTCGTGTTACTCTTAACTTTGTTCGAAAATCATGCCGTCTTACTGTTTCTTTGTTGTTGTTGTTGTTTTATTTGATATTTTTAGGCTTGTTTTAAAGATTTTCAATCTACAAGAAATAAATAGACCTGTTCGCTTTAATCTTTATGAATTTCAGCCTTCATATACCACACACACAACACGCAACAGGTCTTACTTTTTATTTACATTATAATTATATACAACAGTTAGTGCAACCTAATCATGTATAATATGATTTTTATGAAAAAGGGTCATACATTTTAAAAATGGCTCTAGTTTACATGTTTGTCTGTATTTTCTCTGGCTGTTCTGGCAAGCCAGAGTAACCAGAACCCGTGCGCATTTCCTGGTTACTCTGGCCAGTCAGAATAGCCAGACTATATAAAAATTATGAAAGAGGCTGTCCTGGTCAGCCACAGTAACCAGAGTTCTGATTACTTTGGCTACTCTGGCAACAGGTTTTACTGTATTTTCTTTGGCTATTTCTGATTAGCAGGGTAGCTAGTACCAATGGCCATCTCGGAAATTCTGGCTGTTCTGGCTAGCCAGAGTAGCCAGAGCAAATGAAATCATAGTCACTCTGACTACTCTGGCTGACCAGAGTAGCTAGAACATATTAAAATCATAGAACGTCTGACTACTATGGCTGCTGTCTGAAAAATAAGACATTTTTTTGAAGTCCGTTTTATGAATCACTTGATACATATAAAACACTAAAAAATCAAACCTGAGAGAACCAAAAGGGTCATTTCGCAATAGGTATTACAGTATTTTCTCTGGCTATTCGGGCTAGCCTGGGTAGCTAGAACCAAAGGACATCTCGGAAATTCTGGCTGTTCTGACTAGCCAAAGTAGCCAGAGCAACTGACATCCTGGTTACTCGGCTACTCTGGCCAGCTAGAGTAACCGGGTTTCTGGCTACTCTGGCTGAACTCTGGCTACTCTGGCTAAACTCTGGCTGATCTCTGGCCAGCCATAGTGACCAGAGTTCTGGCTACTCTGGCTACTCTAAATAGCCACTTGAAAATAGTTATTAACTTGAAATTCAGTTTTAAACATGCTATTTCGATAGAAATGACATATGAGTCGCGCCATGGGAAAACCAACATAGTGGGTTTGAGATCAGAATGGATCCAGACCAGCCTGCGCGTCAGAATCCATGCTGTTCGCTAACAGATTCTCCAAGTCCAATACGCTTTAAAAGCGAACAACATGGATCCTAACAAGACTGCGCGGATGCGCAGCCTGTTCTGGATCCATGCTGGTCGCAAAGCCACTATGTTTGTTTTCTCATGGCACGGCTCAATTATTAAATTTCATAATCAAATTCAGCTAAGACTGAAAAACTTTTGTGAACATGGGACCTGGTTAATCTGGCTACTCTGGCTGACCAGAGTTGCAAAAACATGTTTAAATCCTACAAACTCAGGCTACTCTGGCCAGCCAAAGTAGCAAATGAAATCCTGGTGACTCGGGCTACTCTGGATTTTCTGGCTGACCAGAGTAGTCAGAACATGTTAAAATCCTAGAGACTCTTGCTACTATGGCTGAGCTTTCGCTGAACTGTGGCTACTCTGGTTGAACTGTGGCTACTCTGGCCAGCCAGCCAGAGTAACAAGAGTTCTGGCTACTCTGGCTACTCTAAATAGCCACTTGAAAATATTAATTAACTTGAAATTCAGTTTAAGCATGCTATTAAGATAGAAATAACATATTAAGTTTCATAATCAAATTCAGCTAAGACGGAAAATGTTTGTGAACTAGGTTACTATGGCTACTCTTAAAATCCTAGAAACTCTGGCTACTCTGGCCAGCCAGACTAACCAAAACAAATTAAATCCAGGCGACTCGGGCTATTCTGGATACTATGGCTGACCAGAGTAGCCAGAACATTTAAACATCCTAGAAACTCTGGCTTTTCTTGCTGAACTCTGGCTACTCTGGCTGAACTCTGGCTACTCTGGCCAGCCAGAGTAACCAGAGTTATGATTTCTCTGGCTGAACTCTGGCTACTCTGGCCAGCCAGAGTAACCAGAGTTATGACTTCTCTGGCTGAACTCTGGCTACTCTGGCTAGCCAGAGTAACCAGAGTTCTGACTTCTCTGGCTACTCTGGCTAAACTCTGGCTGAACTCTGGCTAAACTCTGGCTACTCTGGCTAAACTCTGGCTGAACCCTGGCTACTCTGGCTACTCTGGCTAATTTCACGCACATGAAACTTTGCAATAAAACTGTCTTGGCTAAAAGCTAAGATTGACATAATTATCCATAATAGATAACGTTTAGAGTGAAATATTTTTCATCGAAAGGTAACACAAAATTTACAAGTTTATTTGTATTATAAGTACTATGTAGGTTTAGAATAGTACACACTGAATACTTGTATAGGTAAACACAGTATATATGTGTATAGGTAAACACAGTATAAATGTGTAAAAAAATGACTTGTATTTTTAACAACCAGCAAACGGGTAAAGGTAAATTCACTCGAAACCAATATAATATAACATAACATATACTTTATTTGGCATAAAATGACAAATATATATTTATAGCCAATACAGTTACAACAATCATGTAATGTAAGAACATATGACTCACAGCTTACTGAGTGATAGTGTTTTACAGAGAAAGTATTTACGTATTCACAGTTTACAAAGTGATAATGTTCTACAGATAAAATAATTACGTAAAATGATGTAGATGATGAGCGTAAAAATGTTTATAATCATTGTTGTTTCGTTCTTTAAATGCAAAATACAAAAATTTAGACAAATTATTCAATATCTGAGTATTTGATGCAGACATTAAATTTTCAAACTTTTGTACTGTTGGCCAACGACAGTAATATGGTTTCAAATATTTGCGACGTAGATTGTAATACTTCGGGCAAACTAACAAAAAAGTGGAATTCATTTTCTACTACATTTAAATTGCATTTTGTACAAAGTCTGTTTTCACGTGTAACATTCTCGTATCGTCCGGTTCTATTGCTAAATTATGTGACGATAATCTAAATTTTGTAAGTGAAATTCGAAATTTGTTAATGTTAACTTTTCAAAGATATTCTTCTGTTTCAAAATAATGTTTATAAATACTGTATGTTGATAGTCTACTAGAATTATTAACGCTACCGTACCACTCTTGCTTATAAATGTCGAGTATTCTACTTTTTATTTGCAGAAAATTTACTGTTAAATGTTCTTGATTAATCCACAGATTTGTCATTCCAATTTCATTTAAACTTTGTTTTATTTGAAATGCCCATTAAAGAGAGCATTTTCAACCAGTATTTTATCATAATTAATTTTCGTTGTATTCGCATGGGATGTCTTCCCGTTTCACCATAAAGTCCATCAAGATTTGTTTTTTACGCATAAGATTTTTCTAAGAAATTTACAATGTATCATTTCTATATTTTTCCCTTCATGATAACCAAAAATTTCAGCACCGTAGTTTAAAACTGAACCAACAATGCTATCAAAAAGTTTAGATTTGTCAGTTGAATACGGTAAATAAATTGTGTAATGAAAACAGGGAATGTTGAGCTAATTTCTTTTGATTTTGATAGGAAATCTAATTAACATTATAGAGTGGTCAAATCATGTAAGGATATTCAGAATCTGTATTTGATACGAGTCTTTTTTATGACTAAGGGCTTTAGAGGAATTGGCAGATTGTAAACACTTACAACCTTCTTGGTGAAGGCCAGGGCTAACAGGATAATGTGTAACCACGACAAATTCTGATGATATAACCATTATTACTATAGCTGCCTGAAACAATTACTGTTGTATCGCACACGCAGAATTAACTTTCCATGATGTAACACTGGATGTGTAGTCCAAATTGAATTATACCACATTTTTTATTATCCCCCGACGAAAGTCGGAGGGATATAGTTTTGGCGTTGTCCGTCCGTCCGTCTTTCCGTCCGTCCGTCCATCCGTACGTCCGGAGCCATATCTAGGAAATGGTTTGGAATATTTATTTAAAACTTCATATACCTGTTCACCACTATGAGTTCTTGCGGCCCGTCAAGTTTCAGTCAGATTGCCCAAGTAACACCAGAGTTATGGCCCTTAGAAGTTTCTAGTGTTAACTATATAGGGTACTATAAATATGGCAATTTCTGCATCATAACTTTTGATATATTTGACCTTGAACTATGAAACTTATACAGAATTTAGATCACTATAATGTGGTTGTGCACACACAATTTCATATGGATTTCTTTTGTAACTGCAGAGATATTGCCCTTTAATTGTCAAAAAATCCACATATTTGTACATAACAAACTTGCCATTTGGCAGAATTTCATTAAATTTCTTTCATTCTTTTCTATGAACATTTATTATAAACATGTGAAGTTGCATACCCACACCTGGTCGCCCACTTGCCTCGGTCACCCGGGGTGACCCCGGGGTCAAAATTGACCCCGCCCTATGGGTCACTTGATTTTACATAGGAAAATCTTTAAAAATCTTCTTCTCAAAAACCAGAAGCCCTAGAGCTTAGATATTTGATTTGTAGCATTGCCTAGTGGACCTCTACTAAAGTTATTCAAATCATGACCCCGGGGTCAAAATTGACCGTGCCCCATGGGTCACTTGATTTTACATAGGAAAATCTTCAAACATTTTTTAAAAATAAACCAGAAGGGCTAGAGCTTAGATATTTCACATGTAGCATTACCTAATAGACCTCTACAAAATTTCTTCAAATCATGACCCCTGGGGTCAAAATTGACCCCGCCCCAGGGGTCACTTGATTTTACTTAGGAAAATCTTCAAAAAATTTCTAAAAATAAACCAGAAGGCCTAGATCTTACATATTTGACATGTAGCATTGCCTAGTAGACTTCTACAAAATTTGTTCAAATCATGACCCCCGGGGTCAAATTGACCCCGCCCCATGGGGTTACTTGATTGTACATAGAAAAATCTTCAAAATTTTCTAAAAATAAACCAGAAAGCCTAGAGCTTAGATATTTGACATGTAGCATTGCCAAGTAGACCTCTACAAAACTGGTTCAAATCTTGACCCCCAAGAGTCAAATTGACTCAGCCCCAGGGGTTACTTGATTGTACATAGGGAAATCTTTATAAATTTGCTAAAAATAAACCAGAAGGCCTAGATCTTAGATATTTGATATGTAACATTTCCTAGTAGACTTCTACAAACCTTGTTCAAATCATGACCCCCAGGGTCAAAATGACCCCGCCCCATGGGGTTACTTGATTGTACATTGGAAAATCTTCAAAATTTTCTAAAAATAAACCAGAAGGCCTAGAGCTTAGATATTTGACATGTAGCATTGCCTAGTGGACCTCTACAAAATTGGTTCAAACTTTACCCCCCAGGGTCAAATTGACCCCGCCCCAGGGGTTACTTGATTGTACATAGGGAAATTTTCATAAATTTGCTAAAAATAAACCAGAAGGCCTAGATCTTAGATATTTGATATGTAACATTTCCTAGTAGACTTCTTCAAACTTTGTTCAAATCATGACCCCCGGGGTAAAATTGGCCCCGCCCCAGGGGTTACTTGATTGTACATCAGAAAATCTTCCAAAAAATTTCTAAAAATCATCAGTTTGACATTAGAAACATGTAGCTCATATTACTCTGGTGAGCGAACCAGGGTCATCATGACCCTCTTGTTTTTCATTTTTAATTTTCCATCAATATTTATAATCAACATGTGAAATTTTGTTTCCTCTCCAGTTCCCCCGCACCCCCACACCCTTAAAAAATAAATATATATCCATATATATATTTCCATTTCTTTTTTTTTAAATGTTCAAACCTTCAACATGTTAAGTTGTGACTGCTCAAGCCTTGCCCTCAGTCATGTTCAAGATATCTTACCAGTGTTCTCATAAGCACATCTGTTTTTTTAAGTTCAAATGTACATGTTAAACAACAACACCTGGTGCCAAACCACTCAAAGACAATATTTCGTTCCAGTTAAACTTCAAGCTCATATTTCAATTAACTGCATTTAATTTTAAAAGCTAAGCTTATTACAGTAAGCATATCCATTCAAAATAAATTCTTTAGTCAGGATCAAAGTATCATACATTTATTATGTACTCTTTAATTAAACATTTGTTTTCTGTTAAATTGATTTTGACTAATGAAATTATTTGCTTCTTATTAACATCCTTAACTTTTTGCCGGATATATTTTTTTTGCCATTCCTCACCACAAACCCTTTCGGTGGGGGATACCAATTCATCGAATTTGCTTGTTATTATTAATCTTTATTTACGTCTCATTCATGTACAATATCACAGGTACAAAATTACATTTCAATACATAAATAAAATTAGTACATGACCGTTCAAATTTGAACTATAAGAGACTATCACAAAATCTTACAATATAAATTTACACATAACACATAGTTATAAATAAGTTCAGTTAATAAATAAAAGGTGTAAAAATATACGACTTGTAAAAACTGAGAAACTGACATTAATCTTTGCTTTTTTAAAAGCAAAACACCACTAACGTGTATCTGGTAAAAATGGATTTTAAAAAATCAACTATTATAACAGATCAGACTTGTTATAGACTGATTAATACCAACCTCTCGTTTTAGATTTTATTATTAATATAGTCTCATCAATATACAAATAATAAAAATTCATTTAAAACTAGATGCCCGCGGGCAACATGTCTTCTGCTTCTTTTCGTTCGCGACTACACTGTCAGACCAGTAGCCTCGATGAAACTTGTGGTTAGCCGCAGATCCTCAATGTCTCCATACAATTTCTGGTGGATTGAGGTATCTATCGGCCAAGTCGCAGCTCGCTCCTGGTCATGCCTTTTACATCTCTGAAGTATATGCCCCGCAGTCTGATCTTCTTCACCACATGGACAAGTTGGCGATGATGTCAGTCTGTATTTCTTGTACATGTGAGCATTGAGCTTGTTGTGCCCTGAGCGGAGCCTGACCATCATCACCTGTTCAGACCGATCAAGGATATGAAAAGCATCTTCCTCCATCCTTGGTCTCGTTAGTGCCTTGATGATGGTGACTTTCTCCTTGTAACTCACAGGTTCTGTTGGTTGTTCTGACTGAGCTCCTAGCTTAGCCAGTTTGTCTGCTTCTTCATTGCCTGCAAGTCCACAATGGGATGGAATCCACTGAAGTGCTACTTTGCAGGTTATACTCAGGCTCTGCATTCTCCTGGCTAGCTGCGGAGCTTTATGTTGATCAGAGCTTCCATGACAGACAGTGCATCTGAGAGAAACACGACTGAGGGCAAAATGTCAAGGCCGCCAGCTGTCAAAAGGACTAGGAATTGTACAATACACTTAAATTCCACACAAAAATCCTTATAAATAGAGATAATTCACCTCAAAATTGGATGTAACATGCATGTTGTACTACGGAAAAGTGGCCTTGATATTTTCTTACGACCAGTAATAAAAAAGTTACAGTATAAGCTATTTAAAGTAACAACAAAGTGAAGTAATTCTAGCTTCTTGCATATGACACTCCGTCTTATGATGGTGAACAATTGTGCCAAGTTACATCAAAATCCCTCTATGCATGACAAAGAAATGCTCTGGACAATGTCATTGTTGTATCTAACCTTTGACCTCGACCATAGACCTAGGGACCTGGCTCTTGCGCATAACACCCCGTCTCATTACGTTGAACATTCTTGTCCAGCTACATCAAATTCTCACCATGCACTAAGAAGAAATGCTCCGGACAAACTCATTCTTCAATTTGACCTTTGACCTTCAACCGTGACCTTGACCTTTGAGATAGGGACATGGGGTCCGCGCACAACACTCCCTCCCACCGAGATAAAACATTCCTGTCAAATATAAACAAGACTGGTCCATGCATATCAAAGCTATGGTCCAGACAAAATCGGACGGACAGACGCACGCACGCACATTCTGCTACCCAATTATGGCTGATGAGTATATGAAAAACTTTTGTTCTTATCAGCAATCATTATTTAATGACACTGTTTTAAATACTGATAAGTCGATGTTCATCTTCAGAAGAAAATGACTCACGAAAAATCTTCCTAATGAACTTTCTCAGAATTTTTACACAATGTTACTGTCATATCGACGTTCAATATTGCATACTGGTGCAAATTTTGAGACAAATAAAGAGGCTGAAATATGTTTTCCTGGAGTTTTAATGGACAGTAATGATTAAAAGTATTAAATTTTATGAATCCCTGTCGCTACACAGTGAAAAAGGCCCCTCGTTCTGAAATTTTGAAATAATTATGCAAAAATTGAAGCGAGCGGAATCTGATTTTTAGCTCAGGTGAGTTTTTCTGATCGCTCAGACATTTAGCTTGTGTATACGATAGAGGCTGTATTTTTCAATTGATCTTCATGAAATTTGGTCAGATTGATTATCTTGATAAAATCTAGGCCGAGTTCGAAAATGGGTCATCTGGGGTCAAAAACTAGGTCACTAGGTCAAATCAAAGAAAAACCTTGTGTATGCGATAGAGGCTGTATTTTTCAATTAAACTTCATGAATTTTGGTCAGAATAATAACCTTGATGAAATCTAGGCCGAGTTTGAAAATGGGTAATCTGGGATCAAAAAGTTAGGTCACTAGGTCAAATCAAAGAAAAACCTTGTGTATGCGATAGAGGCTGTATTTTTCAATTAATCTTCATTAAATTTATCAGAACGATTACCTTGATGAAATCTAGGCCGAGTTTGAAAAGCGGTCATCTGAGGTCAAAAACTAGGTCACTAAGTAAAATCAAAGAAAAACCTTGTGTATGCGATAGAGGCTGTATTTTTCAATCAAACTTCATGAATTTTGGTCAAAATGATTGCCTTGATGGAATCTAGGTCAAGTTCGAATATGGGTCTTCTAGGGTTAAAAAGTAGGTCACTAGGTCAAATCAAAGGAAAAGTTTGTATATTCGATAGAGGCTGTATTTTTCAATTGATCTTCCTGAAATTAAGTCAAAATGGTCACCTTAATAAAATCTAGGCCGAGTTTGAAAATGGGTCATCTGGGGTCAACAACTAGGTCACTAGGTCAAATCAAAGAAAAAACATTGTGTATGCGATATAGAGGTTGTAGTTTTCAATTGATCTTCATGAAATTTGGTCAGAATGATTGCCTTGATAAAATCTAGGTCAAATTTAAATATGGGTCATCTGGGGTCAAAAAGTAGGTCACTAGGTCAAATCAAAGATACACTTTGTGTATGCGATAGAGGCTGTATTTTTTCAATTGATCTTCATGAAATTTGGTCAGAATGATTGTCTTGATAAAATCTACGTTGCGTTTGATTACGGGTCGTCTGGGGTCAAAAAGTAGGTCACTAGATCAAATCAAAGAAAACCCTTCTGTATGCAATAGAGGCTGAATTTTTCAATTAATATTCATGAAATTTGGTCAGAATGATTGCCTTGATGAAATCTAGGACAAGTTGGAATATGGGTCATCTGGGTCAAAAAGTAGGTCACTAGGTTAAATCAAAGAAAACCCTTCTGTATGCGATAGAGGCTGTATTTTTCAACTGATCTTCATGAAATTTTGTTAGAATGATAGCCTTGATGAAATCTAGGTCAAGTTCGAATATTGGTCATCTGGGTTTAGAAACTAGGTCACTAGGTCAAATCAAGGAAAAACCTTGTGTATGCAATAGGGGCTGCAATTTACACTGGATTTTCATTAAATTTGGTCAGAATGGTTGCCTTGATTAAGTCTAGGTCAAGTTCGAATATGGGTCATCTGGGGTCAAAAGCTAGGTCACTAGGTCAAATCAAAGAAAAACCTTGTGTATGTGATAGAGGCTGTCCTTTTTTTAATTGATCTTCATGAAATTTGGTCAGAATGATAACCTTGATGAAATCTAGGTCAAGTTCGAATATGGGTCATCTGGGGTTAAAAACTAGGTCACTAGGTTAAATCAAAGAAAATACTTATTCATACTCAAGATTTTTTGCTCCAATTTTAATGATAATTGCTCAGAATATTTTTTTCCATGAAATCACTAAGTCAAATATGTTTACACTGTTATGGTGTGTTATGGTGAGCGACCTAGGGCCATCTTGGCCCTCTTGTTTTAGAAAAATATTTATTTTCTTAGATTCTGAAAAAAATGGTGACTAAGTAATCAATTTCATATGACCTATTTGAAAGTTTGTTTATACAGTGAAAACGAATCCTCAGTATAAGTTTTGATTTTACAGTAATATAGTCTGACAAAAAACCTGATAGAGACAAGGTATATCAATGTAAAAAGGTTTATGTAATGTTTGTTATATTTGAGAAACTAATAAAAACAGTAAAAAGTGACATCATGCTTTTTGACAGGTGAAGACGACACCTGGTAGTAACAAGAGACGAAGAATTGTCGTAGAGGAGGGGGAAGGTAGTGTAGAAAATGAATCCGGTAAGAACTGAAGTTTTAATGGCCTAAATTTGTCATCTTGTTGAAAATTGATTAATTAGCTCTTTTGCTTTGTCTAGAAGATACCAATATTTTATAAACAGAAAAGACAAGGAAGACTTTACATTGAAAAGTATTGGACGGACATCAAATTCGGTGATTTTGTTTTGTTCTTTGTTTAATATTAATGATAATATACCAAAAATAGACATGTTTTGAAATTACTTCGGGGACATGTGTATATGGTTGCCACAAAGTGTGAGAAGTATTTGCTCACAGGGTTATTACTATCGACTGTAAAATTTCAACCGGTGGGCAGAAATTGACGAATCTGGTCAGTTACAATCAAATAAAACGGACGGTGATAGAGCATGTCGATTTATAGTTTTGACGTTGTCCGTCCGTCCGTCCTTCTAATTTCATTAGTCAAAACATAACATACATTTATTATGTACACTTAAAACATTTGTTTTCCTGACTAATGAGATTATTTGATTCTTAGTAACATTTTTAAAACTTTTTGCCGTTTATATTTTATTCTCCATATTCAGCAACTAGTAGATAGGCTATTTCAATAAAAATACTTGCAAAACTTGCAAAATTGCATCTGCTATTGGCGAAACTGCAGGATATTTAGGATGACAAAAAATCTGATAAGTCAAAAAACAGTGTCAAAAGGTAGATAGCATCAATAGTTTGATTAAGTTACTTTTACTTTAAATGTTCTTTTATTATTAAATGAGCTGCAACTAAAACACGAAAAACAGAAATATAAGAAGCTTTAAAAGATACAGTGTGTTTAACACTGTAACAGGGTTGCCACTTTCCTTGAAAGATCAGGGGAAAATTGATTTTTTTAAGGTCAGTGAATTGTCAGTGAAGCATAAAATTATAGAAAAGTCACGGGGTTTCTGTGCACGAGTAGTTAAAGTTGCTGACTTCAAATCACTTGTCCCTCCTCGATGTTGGTTCGACCCTCACTGTGGGCGTTGAATTCTTCATGTGAGGAAGCCATCCAGCTTGCTAACGTTAGGTGGTTCTACCCTGGTGCCCGCTCGTGATGAAATAATGCAGGGAGGGGCACCTGGGGCCTTTTTCCACAATCAAAGCTGGAAAGTCGCCATATGACCTATGATTGTGTTGGTGCTACGTTAAGCCCAATGAAATAAACAAGAGGGCCATGATGGCCCTATATCGCTCACCTGAGTACCATTGCTCAAAATTATTTGATCGTTTCAAACAAATCTCATTAGAAGCTGCTAAGGTGTATTCATTTAGATAAAAAATAAAGGTAGGTAATTTGTCATAAATTCAGTCGATATATATGTTCACTGATTGTCCAAGTCCATCTGTTGAAATTTCAGATCAGTATCTTCATTAGTTACGGAGAAATACCCATTTTAATTTGAAATAAAGGGAGGTAATTTGACATAAAATCAGTCCATACTTATCTACCCTGATTGTCTCAGTCCAACTAATGACAATATTGAAATTTCAAATAAGTATAACTGATATAAATCCATTTTGATTACAATCAGGGGAGGTAATCGGATATAAAATTGTTTGGATCTGAAAGATTTATCATGGAATCCAAGATTTATTGTTGTTGAAGATATTTTGGAAGTTTGTATCAAATCAAACCATAAATGAAGTCTCCATATGGCTGCAAAAGCCAAAATAGCTAATTCTGGCCCTTTAAGGGGCCATAACTCTGGAACCCATGATGGAATCTGGCCAGTTCAAGAAAGGAACCAATATCTTGTGGTGATACAAGTTGTGTGCAAGTTTGATTAAATTTAAATCATAAATGAAGCTGCTATAATTGTGCAGACAAGGTCAAAATAGCTAATTTTGGCCCTTTCAGGGGCCATAACTCAGGAAACCATTATGGGATCTGGCCAGTTCAAGAAAGGAATCGAGATCTAATGGTGACACAAGTTTTTTGCAAGTTTGATTTAATTCAAGTCATAAATGAAGCTGCTATTGTGCAGACAAGGTCAAAATAGCTAATTCTGGCCCTTTCAGGGGCCATAACTCTGGAACCCGAAATGGAATCTCGCAATTTCAAGAAAGGAAACGAGATTTTATGGTGATACAAGTTGTGTACAAGTTTGGTTAAAATAAAATTAAAAATGAAGCTGCTATTATGCAGACATGGTCAAAATAGCTAATTCTGGCCCTTTCAGGGGCCATAACTCTGGAACCCATTACGGAATCTGGCCAGTTCAAGAAAGGAACCAAGATCTTATGGTGATACAAGTTGTGTGCAAGTTTGGTTAAAATCATATTATAAATGAAGCTGCTATTGTGCAGACAAGGTCAAAATAGCATATTTTGGCCCTTTCAGGGGCCATAACTCTGGAACCCATGACGGGATCTGGCCAGTTCAAGAAAGGAACCGAGATCTTATGGTGATAAAAGTTGTGTGCAAGTTTGGTTAAAATAAAATTATAAATGAAACCTCTATCGTGCAGACAAGAAATTGTTGACGGACTGACGGACTGACGGACAGACGACGGACGAAGGGTGATCACAAAAGCTCACCTTGTCACTATGTGACAGGTGAGCTAAAAATAAAAATGTCAGGAAAAGGGAAAAGTCTCGGAAAAATGAAATTCTGGGTCAATGTTCAAAATTTTCAGTGGCTATGGCAGTCTTCAAGCAGTGTTTATAAGTATAGCTAAGTCAAGTGATTTCTCTGAAACCACTGGTAGGAATTTAGCCATACTTCATGAGAAGCTTTACAAACAAGAGGGGATGCACATATATTTTCTTTATTTGTCAGTTGGATTTTTTCACTGATTATTTGCCTTTGATTACTCAACATTAGTAAACTGATATTTCTCAGCAACCACTACCTGGATTTCAGCAAAATTCATGGGACGTTTCACTCTCAAGAGGAGTTGCGTATATTTTCTTCTTTTTCCATTGTAATGAGTTCATGTGCCCAGTTCCACTGCCCAGCACTGAAATAACCGATCGCGTTGTTTCCTACGAAAGACCCGTGGTGACATTTCAACTTCATTATTTCACGATTTCTGCTTCCTGATTTCACGATTTCCACTTCATGAATTCACGATTTCACGATTTCCACTTCATGAATTCACGATTTCCACTTCACGAATTCACGATTTCCACTTCATGAATTCACGATTTCAACTTCATGAATTCACGATTTCCCCTTCACGATTTCACGATTTCAACTTCACGAATTCACGATTTCCACTTCACGAATTCACGATTTCCACTTCATGAATTCACGATTTCAACTTCATGAATTCACGATTTCCACTTCACGAATTCACGATTTCACGATTTCCACTTCATGAATTCACGATTTCCACTTCACGAATTCACGATTTCACGATTTCAACTTCATGAATTCACGATTTCCACTTCACGAATTCACGATTTCAACTTCATGAATTCACGATTTCCACTTCACGAATTCACGATTTCACGATTTCAACTTCATGAATTCACGATTTCCACTTCACGAATTCACGATTTCACGATTTCAACTTCATGAATTCACGATTTCCACTTCACGAATTCACGATTTCAACTTCATGAATTCACGATTTCACGATTTCCACTTCACGAATTCACGATTTCACGATTTCAACTTCATGAATTCACGATTTCCACTTCACGATTTCACGATTTCAACTTCATGAATTCACGATTTCTACTTCACGATTTCACGATTTCCACTTCACGAATTCACGATTTCACGATTTCAACTTCACGAATTCACGATTTCCACTTCACGATTTCACGATTTCCACTTCACGAATTCACGATTTCACTATTTCAACTTCATGAATTCACGATTTCCACTTCACGAATTCACGATTTCACGATTTCCACTTCATGAATTCACGATTTCCACTTCACGAATTCACGATTTCACGATTTCCACTTCACGATTTCACGATTTCAACTTCACGAATTCACGATTTCCACTTCACGAATTCACGATTTCAACTTCATGAATTCACGATTTCCACTTCACGAATTCACGATTTCAACTTCATGAATTCACGATTTCCACTTCACGAATTCACGATTTCACGATTTCCACTTCACGAATTCACGATTTCAACTTCATGAATTCACGATTTCACCATCGTGAAATCGTGAATTCGTGAAGTGGAAATCGAGAATTCGTGAAGTGGAAATCGTGAATTCATGAAGTGGAAATCGTGAAATCGTGAATTCATGAAGTGGAAATCGTGAAATCATGAAGCAGAAATCGTGAAATAATGAAGTTGAAATGTCACCACGGGTCTTTACTAGTTTCCTGAGACAGCTCTTGTTCATTGACTTATTGACAGATTTTTTAACAGTAGTATACTATAGTACAACTCTTGTCCGGAGTGTTTCTCAGGAACCACTGGTTTGAATTTAGTAATACTTCATATGAAGCTTTATTCTCAAAAACAAGGATGCCGGGCAGGTAACCTTACCAGTGTTCCTGCATTCTATACCAGTACAAACCTGTTCTCCGCAAGCACCTGTCAACCAGAGATGGAGGACGAATGATTTAAGACACAATGGCTTTTTATCTAATCGTCACGGATAACATACGCCTTGCCCGAGGATCGAACTCCGTAGATCTGCTCTCTCTCTATTGGGTTAAGCGGGTGGGCTTTATCATCAAGCGGAGATGCGCGTATTATATTCGTGTTCTTGTAAGATGATTTGTCATATAGTAATTGCCTTTCGATTATTCATCAATAGTGTATTATAGTACATTTTTTGTCCGGAGTATTTCTCAGCAACCACTGGTTGGAATTTAATGAAACTTCTTCAAAGGAAGCCTCACTATCAAGAGGAGATGCGCATATAATCTTTGTTGTCTGGTCGGATGATCTTTTATTGAGTTATCGCCCTTTAATTATTTAATAATAGTTTACTATAATACAATTCTTTTCGGAGTATTTCTCAGGAACCACTGGTTGGAATTTACCCATTCTTAGCTTTACTATCAAGTAGAGATGCACATATTGTCTTCGTGTTTCGGTTGGATGATTTTTGCACTCAGTTCTAGCCCTTTGATTATTCAACAAAAGGAACTGTAGTACAATTCTTGTCTGGATTATTTCTCAGGAACAACTGGCTGAAATTCAGTGAAACTTTATAGGACGCTCAACTATTAAGTGTTTCGATCAGATGATTTTTCATCGAGTTGTTGCCCTTTGATTATTCAACAGTAGTGATGGGCAAATCGGTTAGATTTGCCAACCGATTAATCGGCATAATCGGACAAGCCAACCGATTCGATTAATAGGATATAATCGGATAATCGCTTACTCTAGTTACATATATATAAGTTCACCTCACAGTGTATATTTTATGTCATTACTTAAGAAATGAACCACACAGACATCAAATATTCTATTTCTATTGTATCCCTTCATAAACACGAGTAAGTTAACAGCATAAAAGTAAAATATTTGTGAAGATAGTAAACTTCAAATCAAGTACTCTTAATTTCACCAGTGACTTATTCAGTGTTATTTAATTAAACTTTTTTGGAGCAAAAAAGTATTAACGATTTATTAATTCTTAATTATGATTTCAATCCCACAAAAGCAAAAATGAAAATACCTTTGCTAACATGCTTGCGTAAGTCTTACGGCATGCAATACATACTGCCATACTTAGGTCAAGAGTTTAGATTGATGGTTTTCCCGTCTTAATTTTGTAAAAGCCACATATCTTCCAAAATCTGGGTTATCACAGATGACTTCAATTTCTTTCGAGACTTCTGAGGAAGCCATTTTTACGTAGAGTAGTTAGCCTTGGCGTAACTGCCCTAAAGAACCGTAAATACCAAAAGGAAAAAGGTCAGAAACAACTAAATTATCCCTTTAGGGTGCCAAGTAATTAATCGGTCAGGAAAAAGTGAAGTCGGCGATCGCGCTCATGAATGCAACGCCGACGATTATTGGAGTGTCCCCGATTGTCGGCCAATCACTATTCAACAGTAGTATACTATAGTACAATGCTTTTCCAGAATATTTTTCGGCAACCACTGGTTGGAATTTTGCCATACCTTATAGGTAGCTTTCTAAAAAGAGAAGATGGGCATATTATCTTCTTGATTCGGTTGGATGATTTTCACTGATTTATTGCCCTTTGATTATTTAACATTCTAACACGACTAGCAAATAACTTATATACACATAGGAGGAAATCAGTCAATGGTTATTTTGCGATAACCCATGCGCGTGCAAAGTAGTGACGTCATCCTCAATGTATAGAATGATCCAGGTGCGTAGCACGGTGTAGTTCATGTCGTAAACAGTAGTTACCATTTTTTAATCCCCCGCCACAAGTGGTGGTGGTGGGGGGGGGGGGTTATAGGAATGGTCTCCGTCCGTCCGTCCGTCCGTCTGTCCGTTACACTTTCGTGACCGCTCCATATCTCCTAAACCCCTTGAAAGATTTTCATGAAACTTGGGTCAAATGATCACCTCATCAAGACAACGTGCAGAACACATGAGTCAGCTTTGTCGGCTCAAGGTCAAGGTCACAACTCAAGGTCAAAGGTTTGAGCCTTCCATTTTGTGTCCGCTGTATATCTCCTAAACCTCTTGAAGGAATTTTATAAAACTTAGGTCAAATGATCACCTCATCAAGCCGATATGCAGAACTTATGAGTCAGCCATGCCGGCTCAAGGTCAAGGTCACAACTTAGGGTGAAAGGTTTGAGCCTTCCATTTTGTGTCCGCTCTATATCTCCTAAACCCGTTTGTGGATTTTCATCAAACTTGGGTCAAACAATCACCTCATCAAGGCGATGTGTAGAACTTATGAGTCAGCTTTGTCGGCTCAAGGTCAAGGTCAATACTGAAGGTCAAAGGTTTGAGCCTTCCATTTTGTGTCCGCTCTATATCTCCTAAACCCCTTGAAGGAATTTTATAAAACTTGGGTCAAATGATCACCTCATCAAAAAAATGTGCAGAACGTATGAGTCAGCCATGCTGGCTCAAGGTCAAGGTCACAACTTAGGGTCAAAGGTTTGAGCCTTCCATTTTGTGTCCACTCTGTATCTCCTTAACCCATTGAAGGATTTTCATCAAACTTTGGTCAAATGATCACCTCCTCAAGAACGCATGAGTCAGCCATGTCAACTCAAGGTCAAGGTCACAGTTGAAGGTCAAAGGTTTGAGCTCTGTATCTCCTAAGCCCCTTGAAGGATTTTCATGAAACTTCGGTCAAATGATCACCTCACCAAGACGTTGTGCAGAATTTATGAGTCAGCCATGTCAGCTCAAGGTCAAGGTCACAGCTAAAGGTCAAAGGTTTACCCTTTCACTATCCGTAGCAGTAGCGGGGAATTTAGCTGTCTTTCAGACTGCCTTGTTCTAATACTGTTTACACTAGTATGTCGTGTTAGAGTCGAAATAACAAGTTCCCAAGTTCTTATGCGAAACAATATATCACTCAGGCCTACGGTCTTCGTGATATATTCTTAAGCATAAGAACTCAAAACACGGGTTATTCTACGATAACCCACGCTTCGGAACTTATTATTCCTTAATTAGTTTACTACAGCGCCATGTAGAACCAGCGACCTTACATAAGCCAGCTGGATGGTTTCCTCACTTGAAGAACTCAACGCCCCGAGTGTTGCTCGAACCCAAATCGATGAGGGTCAAGTGATTTGAAGTCAGCGACCTTAACCACTCGGCCAAAGAGGTCCCACAAGTCAAATCAATGATTGTCACTGACTAATATCATCATTAGAATGTTTACACTCATATATTTTAAGCTCATCTGAGCCTAAGCCTCATGGTGAGCTTATGTGACTGCTCGATGTGCATCGTGCATCGTCCGTCCATCAACAATTTCTTAAAAAAAAATCTCCTTCAAAACCACTGGACAGATTTACACCAAAACTTATCAGGTATGATCCTAGGGTGCCCGCCTTTCAAAATCGTCAAAGATTGCCATGGCAACCAAAGGGAAAACTTTAAAAATCTTCTTGCCTAAAACCGCAAGGCGTAGAGTATCGATATTTGAAATGTGACATTATCTAATAAGATTGTTCAAATTATGCCCCTGGGACGAAAAGAGGCCAAAAGTTTTACATAGACTTATATAGAATTTAAAAAAAAATCTTCTTGTCTGAAACCACAACACCTAGGCCTTTGATATTTGGTATGTAGCATTGCCTTGTAGTCCTCTACCAAGCTTGTTACCCTGGTTGAATAGAGGCCCGTCCCCGGGGGTCCCATGTTTTACATAGATTTGTATAGGAGAACACTTTAAAAAATATTATTGTCTGCACCTGCAAGGTCCAGGCTTTTGATATTTGGTATGTTGCATTGCCTAGTGGTCCTCTACCAAGATTATTTAAATTCTGCCCCTGAGGTGAAAAGAGACCCCACCCAGGGGGTCTCAAGTTTCATAAAGACTTATAATGGAAAATCTTTAAAATCATTTTGCCTGAAACTTCAATGCCTAGGCTTTTGACAATTGGTATGTTGCATTGCCTGGTGACCTCCTTCCAAATTGTTCAAATTGTGCCCATGTGTGAGGTGAGAAGAGGCCCTGCCCTGGGGGTTCCAAGTTTTACATAGACTTATATAGGAAATACCTTTAAAAATCCTCTCATTTGAAAGTTCAAGGCCTAGGCCTTTGATACTTGGTATGTAGCATTTCCTAGTGGTTCTCTAACAAGTTTATACAAATTACTAGTATGCCCTTGGATGAAAAGAGTCCACGTCACGGGGGTCCCAAGTTTTACATAGACTTATATAGGAAAAGTTTACTTGAAAATCTTCATGTCTGAAACTACAACACCTAGGCCTTTGATATTTTGTATGTAGCATTGCCTTTGGTCCTCTACCAAAATTATTCACATTATAACTCTGGGATGAAAAAAGGGCTCCCAAGTTTTGCATAGACTTATATACGAAAATACTTTAAAAATCTCCTTGTCTGAAACTGCAATGCCTAGGCTTTTGATATTTCGTATGATGCATTGCTTTGTGGTCCTCTACTAAGATTATTCAAATTATGCCCCCTCCACGGGTCCAAACTTTTTACATAGACTTATAAAGGAAAAAAAAATCTTTTGGCCTGAAACTGCAAGGCCCAGACTTTTGATATTTGGTATGTTGCATTGCCTAGTTGTCTTCTACCAAAATGCCCCTGAGGTGAAAAGAGGCCCTGTCATTTGGGTCCAAAGTTTTACACAGACTTAAATTTACATTACATTTCATCTTTTATACGAGAAAAAAACTTTAAAAATCTTCCTGTTTGAAAGTTCAAAGCCCAGGCCTTTGATATTTAGTATGTATCATTGCCTAGTGGTTCTCTAACAAAATTGAACAAATTATGCCCCTGGGGAGAAAGAAAGCCCTAATCTAGGGTCACTTGTATATGAGTTTTACAGGGAAAAAAATACTTCAAAAAATATCTTATCATATTTCCTAGACTGTATAATCTGCCTGATGACTCAAAAATTTAGGGGTCACTTGAATGTGACCTTGACCTACTGACCTGCTGTCTTGTTTTTTAACATGGAGCCTTGAATTTGGATAACATGTATAGATTTGCCCATCGATCCTAACACTGACTTTCAGTGACCACGAATATGACCAACTATCTTAATATTTACGCATCAGTTTGAAACTTGAAACATGTAGCTCATATAACTCAGCATCGTCGGATACCCACGGGTGATCCATTCCGTTACCTCCATTTATATGAAACGTTAGCGTAATCAGCAACCGTGGGTATCCGACGATGATAACTCAGGAGAGCGATCCGGGATCTTAATGATCCTCTTGTTGGTATTTTTTTGATAGTTTGTTATATCTGAAACAGAATAAATACAAAATGGTGGATTGGATGGCTGTAAGGGAGGAAGAGGAGGCAAAATATGATTGCATTGTTCAGTGAAAATTATGGTTTTGTCAGGGAAAAGACGGGGAATTTTATTTTCTCAACTAAGTGGCAACCCTATATAAGGACCGTATAGATCGACATTATTTCCTCACAAAACATTTCAAGGGGACCGTCTCAACATAGTTTAATTATATTATGCGCGATATGAAAAAGAGTTTATAACGGCAATAGGGTTTGAGTTATTATATCATCACTATGCGGTAGGTGATATAAAATTTGGATGTGCCTGTTTTTAGCTCGACTTTTCGAAGAAAAAGTAGAGCTATTGCATTCGCTCCGACGTCGGCGTCGGCGTTGGTTAAAATTTTTGATAAAGTCAATTATCTCTGTTACTGTGAAAGCTATTGACTTGAAACTTAAAATACTTATTTACTATCAAAATCTACACAAGGAAGAACAATCCCCATAACTCTGATTGAATTTACAGAATTATGCCCCTTTCTAATTTAGCATTTTTTGTTATAGTTGTTTATAAAGTCAAATATCTCTGTTACTATCAAAGCTATTGACTTGAAACTTATAATAGTTATTTACTATCAAAGTCTACACCAGGAAAAATAATCCTCATAACTCAGATTGAATTTTGATAGAATTATGCCCCTTTTAACTTAGAATTTAAGTTTTTGATAAAGTCAAATATCTCTGTTACTATCAAAGCTATTGACTTGAAACTTAAAATAATTATTTACTATCGAAGTCCACACCAGGAAAAACAATCTGCGTTACTCTGATTGAATTTTGATAGAATTATGTCCCTTTTTAACTTAGAATTTTTGGTTAAAGTTTTTGATAAAGTCAAATATATCTGTTACTACCAAAGCTATTGACCTGAAACTTAAAATACTTATTTACTATCAAAGTCTACACCGGGAGATACAATTCCTATAAATCTGATTTGAATTTTGACAGAATAATGCCCCCTTTTAAATTAGAATTTTTGGTTAAAGTTTTTGATCAAGTCAAATGTCTCTGTTACTATCAAAGCTATTGACTTTAAACTTAAAGTAGTTATTTACTATCGAAGTCTACACCAGGAAAAACAATCCTCATAACTGTGATTTGAATTTTGACAGAATTATGTCCCTTTTTAACTTAGAATGGTAAAAGTTTTTGATTTTTTTTAACGTCGCACCGACACATGATAGGTCATATGGCGACTTTCCAGCTTTATAATGGTGGAGGAAGACCCCAGGTGCCCCTCCGTGCATTATTTCATCACGAGCGGGAATCTGGGTAGAACCACCGACCTTCCGTAAGCCAGCTGGATGGCCTAATCACATGGAGAATTCATCGCCCCGAGTGAGGCTCGAACCCACATCGATGAGGGGCAAGTGATTTGAAGTCACCAACCTTAACCACTCGGCCACGGAGGCCCCAAAAGGTTTTGATAAAGTCAAATATCAGAGGAAGGGAGCAAAATTTAAAGAACTTTACTGTTGAAGTCCTATGCAAAATGACAACAAAGGGAAGAAATTCCCTGAAAAAAATCTAAGACCACTAAAATTATTAACAGGTACAAATGTGTCAAAATACACCTTAATTTTGCAGGTACCATCCATGTTGTACCAAAGAAAAGTGGTCTCGGTTTTTACCTACGGCTGATAATAAAAAAAAATACAAAATAACCTATTTTTAGTAACTTAAAAGGGAAGTAATTCAATAAAAAATATTGTAAGTGAACAAAAAAAAAAAAAAAAAAAAAGAATCTGCCAAATAAAAAAAACAAGAGCACCGCAATGCAAAGCAACATAAACACAAAACAAAGTCATGTGACCTTTAACCTCTAAGTGTGAACTTTACCTTTAAGCGAGCTATATGCTCTGCACGTCGTCTCAATGTGGTGAACATTTGTGCCAAGTTTTTTTTTTATAAAAATCATTCAAGCAGTTTAAGAGTTACACATCGCAATCGAAACAAAGTTATATGACCTTTGACCCATAAGACGGACACACAGACAAACAGACGGTCAGACGAACACCAAAATACGTTCCTTCGGGCGTATAATAACAACAAAGGAATGGAGACGCAAGATATTACGTTTTCTACAGTTTTCACAATGTTTTACCTGCTGACCTACATTTTGATCCCAGCTAACCCAGTTAAGATTTATTTTCATTTCGGACGACGACGACGATGGAATACGGATACATTGCGAACAGATAAGCTCATCTTTTCAACTTTGTCGCAGATGCGCAACTTATAATATTGAAGAACCTTTCGGGAAAGTGTTATGACGCTAGATCAAATAGTTTTTGCGATAATGCATAACAAAACACCTCTCTGGCGAACAGACAGACGGACAGACAAATTCAAATCTTATCCTGTGCGGTAACATAATAAGCCAGACCTTACCATCATTATTGGAATGTTTTCCTACCACACATAAATTAAAATTGCCATGTTGAGACGGTCCCCTTGAAAAATCGATCGTCTTAGGTGTTCACAGTCCACGTAGACTTAATTCGTAAATGTCTAATACAAAATCCTTGGGAGAACCCTTGCTCATTATAGGTTATATAAAGCTGTGGAAATACATTTAAAATGTTTTGACCAGAAATTTTATTTAATGTAATTTACTTTACACGTAGGTGATGAATCTGAGGAAGGGAGTGATGATGATGATGATGCTAGCAGTGGTGTTGATGAAGCTGGTGTTTCATCAGATGATGCTTTTGAAAAATATTCTCAAGTCAAAGTATGTGTTTTAAAAATTAATAAAGATGGTATTTCTTTGAATCAGATTTTCTGGTCAAGATGTAAGTGTATAAAATGATGATATTTCATTGATTGAAAAATCATTTAATCATTGTATTAGCTCACCTGGGCCAAAGGCTCATGGTGAGCTTTTGTGACCGCTCGATATCCGGCGTTAGTCGTCCGTCATGCATCGTGTCTGACACATTTTGTAAAAATATTCTTCTTCGAAACCGATGGGTAGATTTAAACCAAACTTCACATGAATGATCTTTGTGTACCCCCCTTTCAAAATTGTTCAGAGAATCGAATTCCACACAGAACTCTCGTTGCCATGGGAACTGAAAGGAAAAACGTTAAAATTCTTCTTAGAATGCCTAAAAGTTCAAGGCCTATGCCGTCGATATTTGGTACGTAGCATTGACAAGTCGTTCTCTAACAAGATTGTTGTGATAAAAAGAGGCCCCACCCAGGGGTCCCATCTTTTACATAGCCTTATATAATAAATTTTTAACTTCTTGCCTGAAACTGCAAGGCCTAGGCTTTTGATATTTCGCATTGCCTAGTGGTCCTCTACCAAAATATTTCAAATTATGCCCCTCAGGTAAAATGAGGCCCTGCCCTGGGGATCCCAAGTTTAACATGGACTTACATATGAAAAAGAAAAAACCTTTAAAAATCTTCTAGTCTGAAAGTTCAAAGCCTAGGCCTTTGATATTAGTTATGTAGCATTGCCTAGTAGTTCTCTAACAAGATCGTTCAAATTACGCCCCTGGGATGAAGAGAGGCCCCGTCCCGGGCTCACTTGTTATATGGAATATATAGGAAAAAATACTTATCTGATCATATTTCCTAGACTGTTTAATAATAATTACTGATGTCTCCAAGTAGGGGTCACTTGACTGACCTTGACCTACTGACCTACTTTCTTGTTGTTTTAAGATACAGCCTTGAAATTTAGATGACATATACAGTTTGGCCCACAGATCTTAAAACTGACTTCCAGTGACCATGAATGTGACCTACCGACCTACTTTCTTAATATTTACGCATCAGTTTGACACATGAAACATGTAGCTCAAATTACTCAGGTGAGCGACCGAGGATCATCATGACCCTCTTGTTAAACCAGTATTAATTACTTGGTTTTTATGCCCCCGAAGGGAGGCATATTAGTTTTCAACTGTCCGTCCGTTAGTTCGTTCGTTAGTCACAACGTTAACTTTTTGCATGAAGGCACTTTACTCGCGAACCACTGCACCCAGGACCTTTAAACTTCACATGCTGATAGTACTTATTGAGTACACCACCCCTACTGACTTTGGGGTCACCAGGTCAAAGGTCAAGGTCACAGAGGCCAACGTTAACTTTTTACATTAAGGCACTTTACTCGCGAACCACTTCATCCATGCCCTCAAACTTCACATGCTGACAGTACTTATTGAGCACACCACCCCTACTGACTTTGGGGTCACCAGGTCAAAGGTCAACGTCACAGGGGCCAACGTTAACTTTTTGCATGAAGGCACTTTACTCGCGAACCACTGCAGCCGGGACCTTTAAACTTCACATGCTGATAGTACTTATTGAGTACACCACCCCTACTGACTTTAGGGTCACCAGGTCAAAAGTCAAGGTCACAGGGGCCAATGTTAACTTTTTGCATGAAGGCACTTTACTCGCGAACCACTGCATCCAGGACCTTCAAACTTCACTTGCTGATAGTACTTATTGAATACACCACCCCTACTGACTTTGGGGTCACCAGGTCAAAAGTCAGGGTCACAGAAGCCAATGTTAACTTTTTGCATGAAGGCACTTTACTCGCGAACCACTGCATCCAGGACCTTCAAACTTCACTTGCTGATAGAACTTATTGAATACACCACCTCTACTGACTTTGGGGTCACCAGGTCAAAAGTCAAGGTCACAGGGGCCAACGTTAACTTTTTGCATGAAGGCACTTTACTCGCGAACCACTGCACCCAGGACCTTCAAACTTCACATGCTGATAGTATGTATTGAGTACACACTCCTACTAACATTGGGATCACCAGGTCAAAGGTCAAGGTCACAGGGGCCAACGTTAATTTTTTGCATGAAGGCACTTTTCTTGCGAACCACTTCACCCAGGACCTTCAAACTTTACATGCTGATAGTACTTTATGAGTTCACCAATCCTACTGACTTTGGAGTCACCAGGTCAAAGGTCAAGGTCACAGGGGCCAACGTTAACATTTTGCATGAAGGCACTTTACATGCAAACCACTTCATTCAGGACCTTCAAACTTCACATGCTGATAGTACTTATTGAGCACACCACCCCTACTGACTTTAGGGTCACCAGGTCAAAGGTCAAGGTGCTGCGGGGGGCATTTGTCACCATTAGTGACAGCTCTTGTTTCCTGTCAACAGTGAAATCACTACATTTCATTTCCTACATTTAGAAAACATTCGATGTTGTTAACCTTTATCCTGCTAAATTTCTAAACTGGACCAATCTGTCATTCAGTTTGGGCAATACCATTTATTATTTGAAGGGGTTTTCACTGAAAATTTACTGACTGAAAAACGAACAGTGCAGACCATTATCTTGGTCTGTACTGGTCGCAAAGGCAGAATCTCTTGTCGCCAGCCGGCTAAAGGTTAAATGTGTTTCATGTAAGTTATTAAGCCCCCCAGTAGTGGGGGTAATGTGAATGGACGTCCATCCGTCCTTCCGTCCGTTTGTATCAATTGTGTCCGGTCCATTTGACTTAAACCCCTTGAAGGATTTTCATGAAGTTTTGGTCAAATGATCGCCTCATCAAGACATGTGTAGAACTCATGAGTCAGCCATGTCGGCTCAAGGTCAAGGTCACTACTCAAAGTTAAAAGTTTGAGCCTTCCATTTTGTGTTTACACTGTATCTTAAACCCCTTGAAGGACCGCCTCGGTAGCTTAGTGGTAGAGCGTCCGCTTCGAGTGCGGGAGGTCGTGGGTTCGATCCCCGGCCGCGTCATACCAAAGACGAAAAAAATGGTACTAGTAGCTTCCTCGCTTGGCGCTCAACATTAAGAGGATAGTGCTAGGACTGGTCAGCCCGGTGTCAGTATAATGTGACTGGGTGGGGTATCATGTCATGTGTCTACGGCGTGATATTCCAGTGAGGCAGCACTATAAAGTTGGGCATTGTGCTCACTGCTACAAGTAGACACCGTCGTTTATATGACTGAAAAATTGTTGAAAAATACGTTAAACCCGAACACACACACTAAACCCCTTAAAGGGTTTTCTTGAAACTTTTATCAAATGATCACCTCATCAAGGCAATATGCAGAACATATGAGTTAGCTGTGTGGGCTCAAGGTCAAGGTCACAACTCAAGGTAAAAGGTTTGAGGCTGCTATTTTGTGTCCGCTTTGTATCTCCTTAAACCCCTTGAAGGATTTTAATATGACTTGGGTGTAATATTCTGAGCTTCGCCAAATACCATCGATTTTTTTTAGCGGCGAGGGATATAGCTGTTTTTAACGCTGCCTTGTTTTATTTGATTCGGTAAAATAAAACAAAACATTTTCTGACTTTGAAACACCTCATTTGCGATAAATGTCTGAAAAAAGCAAATGAATTCTTCTGATTTTTCAGGGTTTATTTTCAAAATCTCAATAGTAACTCTATGAAAAAATACAAATTGTAAACACTGAAACAAATTGAAACGATCGAGTCTTAAACGCAATTGTTAAACTGGAATTTACTGATTGATTTCCACTGTAGTTTTAAACTAATTTTTCTTGTTTAATTAATGTTTAATTATTAAGTTACACAAATGTGATATTTGCACATGCGTAAAATGAAGTTTCAAAAATGCGTTTTAGATAACCTTTTCGAAAGTGTACGTGAGTGTATTTAATACTGCCCATACTTGTGATTCCTATACAAACATATTTTTCAGGACACAATTGACGTACAATTTGAAAGACTAAAGAAAACATTCCAAAGGTTGGATGATAATTTAAAGGTAAGTCACGCCTATCATCTTATCAAAATAAATGCTAGAACAGTACTCAATGGTATATTTGCCTTAAAACCGATACAGGGCCTATTTATTTCACTTAAATCAAAGCATAACATTATATTAGATCAGCTGTACAAAGCATATACAGAGTTGTACTACTGACCGGGGTCCCAGTTAGGTGTCTGCGCAAAATGTTTTTTTATTTTATTTATATTTTATGGCAATATACCTACATGTATTAAGTTTCATTAACAAGTGTTACTGTTACCAGTTTTGACTTACATTTATAGATATTCACATTTAAAGTGGGTGGGGTAATCTGACATATGACCAGCCAGGAACACAATTTCCTTTATTTTTTAAAAAAATGGTTCTAACTTTTTACCTGAAACTTTACTGATAAAATAACTATGCTATGGACATTCACACAACATGTTGCATTTTAAATTGTATTGAATACTTTTTTCATCACAGAGCCACAAATTGGCCTGATCAAATTTACTGATTTTCAATGGACGAACTTCACCCAAAAGCTAAAACATTTTTTATTAGTTGAGGTATTCAGGTGTTATTTCAGCAGATATTGTAAACTAAATAAACATTAAATGACAGTATATCAGTACACTCTGATTAATATTGGAAAAGTGGTACACTCTCAAACTGGGAAAAATGGGTGGGGTAAATAAACATTCGAAGCAACACCATAAACATTGTGCAGTTGTTAAGAAATGGCCTCAGATTGTCCACTACTATCTTAATTTTATTAAATACAGTTTTCGGTGATAAACTTTAACAAAAATGTGTCCATTATATACATGTGTGCCATGGAAAAAGCACGGACCTTGAACATGACATGTAGACAAACAAAACTAACCCTGAAAGCTCAAAGTATTTAACGAAAGGTTTTGCCGGAGGCAGTATATTTTGAGGAAAGCTATTGTTAAAATTGAGATTAAATTTTCTGCATTTTCAATTTCAATGTAGTTTAGAATATACATGAATATAGGTCGTCTAACTGGTAGCTTTGGCAGTCTCTTTCAGGTAGCCTTAGTGCAGGTAGTTTTATATTCTGTCTAGCCGAGACAGTGTACATGATGCTGTTTACAATAGAGGAAAGAAATTAAAATAAAAACTTCGATTCTGGCTGTTTATTATGCCCCCTTCGAAAAATGAGGGGTATATTGTTTTGCAGATGTCGATCGATCGGTCGGTAGACAAATCGGTTTCCGGATAATAACTCAAGAACGCTTGAGTCTAGGGTCATGAAAGTTAATCAGGATGTTGGGCCTGACTAGCAAATGATCCCTATTGATTTAGAGGTCAGTAGGGCAAAGGTCAAGGTCACAGTCACCTAGAAAAGTTAATCCGTTTCTGGATGTTCACTCAGGAACGCTTGGGCCTAGGTTCTTAGCCCTGTTGATTTTTAGGTCAGTAGGTTCAAGGTCGAGGTGACAGTGACCCTGAACACTTAAACCGTTTCAGGACGATAACTTGAGAAAGCTTGGGCTTAGGATCATGAAAGTTGATAATGAGGTTTGTCATAACCAGCAGATGACCGCTATTGATATTGAGATCAGTGGGTCAAAGGTCAAGGTCACAGTGACCCAGAACAGTCAAATCGTTTCCGAATGATAACTTGGGAACTGTTAGGCCTAGGATCATGACAGTTATTAGGGAGGTTGTCATGATCAGGAAATGACCCTATAAATGTTTAGGTCAGTATGTCAAAGGTAAAGGTCACAGTGACCCGCAATAGTGAAAACATTTCCGGGCAATAAGTTGAGAACACTTAGGCCTCGGATCATGTAAATTGAAAGGGAGGATGATCATGACCAGCAGATGACCCCTATTGATTTGGAGGTCAGTAGGTAGGACAAAGGTCAAGGTCACAGTGACCCGGAACAGTTAAACCATTTCCGGGCGATTACTTGAGAACGCTTTGACTTCGGATAACGAAACTTGATAGAGAGGCTGATCATGACCAGCAGATGACCCGTATTGATTTTGAGGTCAGTACGTTATTGACCCAGAACAGTAAAACGTTTTGCCAAATAACTAGAGAATGCTTTGGTCAAAGACCACATTTGATACGAATGTAATTTATGACCCACAGTTATTGATTTGAGGTCAGTATGTCAAATGTCCAGTGTACAGTGACCAAATAATTCTGTTCCTTGTGCAGTTACTGAATGCATCAATGGGTAGCATTTCGTGTTCTACGAGCTGTTGTTCCATTTTAAAGACCTTGAAGGTCGTGGACTTTTAGTGTGCATTTCTAACCAGGTTTCAAAAAACTGGCTATCATATTGCCGAATGTCGTTGTCCGGGCGGATGGGCGGACGGGCGGGCGGCGTCACCTTTTGGTTTCTGCTCAATAACTTGAGTTAAGAGTGACCGATTCAATGGGGTTCGTGATGAAATAATGCACAGAGGGGCAGGGTTGTTAATAATTACTTGCAAAAGTAATGCATTAAATTAGCATTACTTGGAAAAAGATGGCATTAAATTAGCATTAGCATTACTCATTTGTATCAAAATAATGCATTAAATTAGCATTACATAGGGTGCATTAGCATTAGCATTACCATTACTTTTTGAGAATCATTGCATGTTATTATCACATACACTGTTTGTTTTTCATTAAATCATTTTAGTTTACCTAGCTCATCTACATGAATAGTTAAATACGTGTATGACTTCCTTGTATTATATCTGATTTTTTTCTTTTACCATTAATATATATATATATACTGACGAGATAAAGAAACGCCTCATTGAAATTTGGCGTTATTTTTTTCCATACGCTTTTAATTGTTGTGAAATGTAGTAAATCTACATGTACTCTGACCGACAAACACAGTGAACAAAAACTCGCGCATTTCATTCAGCCATTTGTTCACTTCATGTACCTGGTCATGATTTCCTCGTGCAGTCCGTGCATGTAAACCATGTGGTTTGATTGAACGATTTTTGCACATGTACATGTGTAATACGACACACAACCATATTTTCAGCTATTCTCTGAAAAAAACATTAGTTTTCGTAATGCCGAGGCTGAATTCTGAAGAGAGGGCTCAGGTTTTGGCTATGCTTGAATGTGGGCGAACGCAGGAACAAGTTGCTAGACGTTTTAACGTCTCTCGTTCGACAATTGTGCGTCTTATTCGACGTGTTTGAGACACGGGAACGTCTATCGATAGACCACGTTCAGGTAGACCGCGTGTAACGTCAATACGACAGGATAATTATATACGTCAACGTCATTTACGTGACAGATTTGTGACGGCGCAATCTACGTCACGTATAGTTGTAGGTAACCGTGGACGTCCAATTAGTCGACATACAGTGAGAAATCGACTCAGAGAACGCGGAATTACCTGTCGTAGGCCCTACCACGGTCTAATTCTAACGTTACGCCACCGTTACCAACGTCTTATTTGGGCCCGCAACCATCGCGGCCAGCGTTGGCAGAACGTAGTGTTCAGTGACGAGTCGCGTTTCAACTTGTGGAACGCCGACGGACGTATCCGTGTCTATAGACGACGCCATGAACGCTACGCGAACAATTGCGTTTTGGAGCACAATCGTTACGGTGGAGGTGGAGTAATGGTGTGGGCAGCAATCAACCCTAGGTTTAAGTCCCAACTCGTCGTTTACCAAGGTAATCTCACAGCCAGGCGTTACATCGACCAGATATTACGTCATGTAGTTGTCCCTTTATTCCGTCAACGTCAAGGATTAGTTTATCAGCACGACAACGCGCGACCTCACGTTGCACGCGTCACCAGGGACTTTCTACAGGCTAGAAACATTAATGTTTTACCTTGGCCGGCGTGTTCACCGGACTGCAATCCGATTGAACACGCGTGGGATTATCTCGGACGGCGGTTACGCCAACGTCAACCCCAGCCAGCAAACGTCCGGGAACTGGTTGCAGCGCTGCACCAGGAGTGGGCCAGAATCCCACGGTATCTGTTACGCAACTGGTGCGGCTCTATGAGGCGTCGCCTTGCTGCTGTGGTTGCTAGCAGAGGTGGCCACACGCGCTACTGATTTTTCTAATGCAATTTCTCCGACCGGGCTATTAAAATTCAAGATTTAAGCTTAATGCGACATTGAAATGATTTCTTATTGACCATAAATTCTTGTAAAGCATCTAATTTGCGAATGGAATTGTTCTTTTCTAATTTTGAATCACGGTTAACGAAAAATTGTATACCGAGTTTGAATGAGGCGTTTCTTTATCTCGTCAGTATATATATATATAAAACCAAAAAAAAACCTATGTTGAAGTACAGCATGCATGAGCATTCATTTAAATTGTTAGAGAAAGTCAAGTACCAGTTCAATGGCTCCCTAACAGCCTAATTTAACATGACATGTAAAAGCTAGCTGCCTTAAGGTCTTTAACATCACTATTAGTGACATACTGTTAAGTGATAAAAAGGTGTCAAAAGATAACAATAGATTCTGTGTGATATTTTGGGTGACAAATCTAATTATTTCACACTTCTATGGCTATTATAAATATGCACTTTGGAGTTGTCCCAGGTTTTAAATGTATTTTTCAAAACCTTTCAGGTGTACATTGAACAAAAGGCAATTACACCATTAGACAGTTTATTAAAATCAAACAACAATCTATTAGAGAACTGCTATAACCTGTGTAAATAACAGCATATATGTGTATTATGTTTTTTTTTCCAGTGATACAGAAAATAATGCCTAAGTAATGCTAAACATTAGCATTAGCATTACTTACTTTGGCATTAAATTAGCATTATTTATCCCCCGACGAAAGTCGGAGGGATATAGTTTTGGCGTTGTCCGTCCGTCCGTCCGTCTTTCCGTCCGTCCGTGTGTCCGTCCTTCCGTCTTTCCGTCCGTCCGTCCGGAGCCGTATCTAGGAAATGGTTGGGAATATTTATTTAAAACTTCATATACATGTTCACCACAATGAGTTCTTGCGGCCCGTTAAGTTTCAGTCAGACTGCCCAAGTAACACCAGAGTTATGGCCCTTAGAAGTTTCTAGTGTTAACTATATAGGGTACTATAAATATGGCAATTTCTGCATCATAACTTTAGATATATTTGACCTAGAACTATGAAACTTAAACAGAATTTAGATCACCATAATGTGGTTGTGTACACACAATTTCATTTTGATTTATTTGTAAATTAAGAGTTATTGCCCTTTAATTGTATAAAAATCCACATATTTGTACATAACAAACTTACCATTTGGTAGAATTTCATTAAATGTCTTTCATTCTTTTCCATGAACATTTATTGTAAACATGTGAAGTTGTTTACCTACACCTGGTCACCCCCTTACCTTGATCACACACCTCCCCCCTATCCCCCGACGCCCCCCTCCCACACCCCAAAAAAAAAAAAATCATTCCTTATTTTAGATTTGTTTCAAACAAACTTCATATACATGTTCAC